>NC_086351.1:18141982-18239482 GCF_036324505.1 Eleginops maclovinus | reverse complement strand
GCCGAGCAGAAAACTGACCATGAAGGTGTGATGTCAAGAATCGTACCGGCTGAACTGGTCCTGTATATCGAGGAAACCCACCTAGAAGAGGGCACCGCCCCAGTCTTCAGACTCGCAGATCTTGCAAAGCTATACACGACAAGAATGGAACAGCTCGGGGTTGCTTTGTGCAAGAAAGTTAATAGCACAAGGCTGAAAGAGCGCCTGTTAGCCCAGTTACCAGGCCTGAGATCCCAGAGTAAAGGCCAGGATGTTTTACTAGCATTTGATGAAGACATTGGTGAAGCGCTAGGCAAAGCCTGCGAGCAAGACTGTGACACTGAGGCAGTTCACCTTGCGCGTGCTGCACAGATAGTTCGTCGATATATGTTTGAAGACACTGGCCGATTCCGTGGATCATTCCCGGGCGGTTGTCAGGAGGACTCTGTGCCAAACGTACTAGTTGCAATGGTAAATATGGTGCTGGATGGCCCCAGCATCAAGAACCAAAGCCATTCCTCTTCGACACAAGCAGCTCTTTCCATTGCGCAGCTTCTCAAGTTCAACAGTGTCAAACAAAGTCGGAAGCAGGGAGCAACCAAGACACAGGAGCCTCCATCTGTCAGACACAGTTCGTCTCAAGAAACTCCTCTTCCAACCTATGTTGGGCTGATGCTGCATGCTGAAACACGCAAGAGAGGACTTGTGGACAAGCTCTTCTCTCTGGGCCTAAGCATCTCATATGACAGAGTCCTGCGTCTTTCTGCACAGATGGGAAACAGCGTGTGTCAGCTGTACCGCATAGAGCAAGTGGTCTGCCCGCCTACCCTGCGTAGCAATGTGTTCACAACTGCGGCTGTGGACAACATTGACCACAACCCAAGTGCCACCACAGCCAAGAATTCATTCCATGGAACTGGAATCTCGCTTGTGCAACACCCAACGTGTGCAGATGAGGGAGTGGATCGTAGCATTGCTCTCACTGGGAGTGATACTGGATCAAAGACGGTTGAGCCTCTACCAGAATATTACACGGATGTACGTCCTGTTGCTTCCTCTGTCAAAGGGCAAACGATCCCAGCTACTTCTGTGACCTCTCTTAGACGCCACAACTTTGAGCAGCACATAGAGTATGAGTATATGTGGCTGGAGAACACGAGAAGTGTTCTCAAAGATGATGTTGAGGCCTGTGAAAACACATCATGGGCTGCATACCATGCAAGGCACCAAGATCCAAAGCAACCAGTCATCACACCAACGTCCCTGCTTCCCTTGTTCCAGGAGAGTGCTCACACTGTGGCAATGATCAGACACTCTATTGATGTAGTCAGGAATGCAGTTCAACATCTCAACCCAGGCCAAACTCCAGTTCTGACCCACCCCAAATGCACCCACAAGCATCCAAGAGGATACAATGCATGTCATCGAGAGGTTTGTAATACTCCAGTATGACCGCACAAGCAAATGCAAGGACGTCAACAAGGCGAGAAAGAAGCTCTTTGCAAAGAAGAGCTCTGTTCAGAACATCCCGCCAACCTACGCTGCTCTGGAGCAGCATGTGAAGAGATCTGCCCTTCAGGGTGGTCATGTCTGGGGCCAGGCATTGGTACCAGAGCCCGTGCTCCCTCCACCAACAGACTGGGGCTGGCATCGGAGTGATGATGGGCCCTACACACCACTCTGGACCACACTCCCTGAGGCATCCAAGACCTGCTATGAGCTGGTGTCTTGCGGATGCAAGAAAGGCTGCAGAAAACGCTGCAAGTGCAAGAACGCTTCACTGCAATGCACTGGTCTGTGTTTCTGTGAAGGCGAATGCCAGTAGATTAGGACAGAAAACTTGTTAGCCAACATTATGATCTGTAGACATTCATAATCCTGGTGACCAGATTTGAAAAGTTCAGAATCATAATTAACATAGTGTGGCAAAATCTACGTTATTGTATTACATGTATGTACTGCAGGATTACACAATACTGAAAGTTATTGTATTGGCAACTGTTTATTGTGTCCTCTTCTTGAAGCCACTTAGATTTGTTCATTTATATTAGATCTATCCATAAATGTATAACTGTAAGTACTGTGCCTAGAGACGGCTTCTGGTCGACTATGTAACTACAATTAGACCATACTGTAAACTCCCCGTACTCTGTGTATTATTTTGACTACCATTCCATTGCAATTTTGCCAGCAATTTGAAAAAAAATTGAATTTTGAAATAAAGTATTGAAATCTTCATCAAATGTCCACTTTTTCCACAAAATGGCGGCAAGTTTGGGGGACATTTTTGAGAAGATTCATCTAAATATCTGTTAAACACTTATTGATGTTAATTCTGATGTAAAAAAAAGGAATTTTGGCCCATCTAGCACCATACTAACGACACATAATGAAGTCTATGTAATGACGCTAATGGTAAATAGCGGCCATTTTGAACAATGGCCGCCATATCTTCCACATGGCTAATCTTGAATGCCTCCATATCCAAAAATGTTTAGAATATATTAATCTACATGTGTGCCAATTTTGGTGCTTTTAGAACAATTTGAACAATTGGTCTGCTATGCCGCAGGACTAAAGGGAAAGTACACCTACAGTAAAATTGTATTGTAAATGCCTGAATTATATAATGATATACATTTAAACAAAGAATGTAGAACATTGATATGAGTAATAAAAAAAAAGAATCTGTGTTGGAGTCTTTCTTTCTAACATAGCAGAAGCATTGTTTCGGTATGTCAGGCATTAGGGTTTCATATAGGAACATTAGTTCTCTCCGGTGCTTTCTGTTCTTTATTCCACCAACAGCCTTGAGTCTGAGTGTTTCAGAATGTAATTCTGAGGCATAGTGAACCTTTATTGTGTGTGATGCATGTGCAGCTACTGGCATGTTAGAAAAAGTATGCTTATAGAGTTTATGGACAAAGTCATTTAAAAACTGACATTGAGTGTTTTGAGTCTGATGAAAAGACTGAATGGTATTCTTACATTGAACGGTAAGAGCTGTACGTTAGCTGAGGTGATAACAGGGTATAAGTAATTGGTAATGCAATTGGTTTACAAAAGGTTAAAATAAAGCTGGATTTGAACTATTTGTCCTAACATGGAACATTGAATATAAAGCAATACAGTTAATAAGATCTTTAGCGCAGCGGTACATTTTGTAGAGAAACACAGCTGCAGGATCCAGATATTATTCCTATTAAGTGAATTTGGTTTCTGATTTGCTTGCAGGGTTTGTCTGAATCATTTAAAATTCTTCAGATTTTCAATCGTGGGCAAGGTCATATGAAGGCTCTAAAGCATTTAAAAATATATATATATTTAAATAATTCTTTAGCTTTGTGCCTTTCAGAACTTGAATCTTCAACTGAGATATTTGCTGTCACTGCAGCTTAAATTAAATGTTTATTGTGTGGGTCTTGTTTGTCAATGTTTATAGATGTCCTTATAGTACAAAAATATAGCACTTTAATGTGTGAGTGTGTCTGATAGTGGCTCTTTGGGTTTGCCTGGTGTGTTTAAGCTCTACTCCAGTATGTTCAAGAGGCTAACACTAGCTTGTTTCCTAACATCGTCATTGGCAGGTGTTCCACTTTTGTTGTGGCGTTCACCCACAAACTGTCATTACAACCTGACTACTAATAGACTATGGAACATAACAGCATTTGGAAATATTATAATATTATAAACATGAATATCCAGTATATAGGTTCAATCCAACTGACCACCAATATACCTAATGATTCATTCTTTTCTCGGTTTTGGGAAACATGATCCATGAACCAAAGTCTAAACAACCTAAAGCGAGTCCAGGAGAAGCGCTGCATACGTCTGAAGTCAATGAGGCGAACACTGGAATCCCAAGACGATCTTGACAGGTTCTTAAGTCTCATTCAGGTGTGAAACAACATTTAACTGTCTTTACCTCATGAATAATGAAGACCAGAAAAAACACATAGCTTCACTTTTTGTGGCAAGCATTAGCTGCTCTCCTGCTCCACCATGATTCAAAATCTAATCAACAGTGTCTGAGACATTGAGTGTGCTTTTGGGCAAACACACAGCAGAACAAATGACAGTCTCCTCCCAAGAGGTTTTACTAAAGAAATACAGCTGTAAGTCTCATCACACAGATTCTGATCGGGTCTGCTGTTTCTGGAGGGACAATATTAATCCTCTTTGAATAACCAAAAGGTGATTTAAGCTAAATGATGTCTTTTGCATATATTAAACTGTATCACACTTTTACTTTAGAGCCCTCCTATATGTGTTCCGTGAAAACTATGGTTCAGTGCCTGAAATAGTGCAGCTTTATCGGTGATACAGTGATTAAATAGCTGTTTCCCTAAACACTGTAATTCTTTCAAATCTACAAAAACACACAATGAGTCTGCATCCTATTAGGTATGGTTGCAAATCTGTTTTTGATCATTCTTGTGTCTTAATGATTTTTTTGCCCCTATTCATAAATCATGTGAGACTGAAGTGTCTCTTATTTGCTGTTTTGCTCTGTCTGGAAGTTGTTTTCGTCTCTTTATAATCTTTTTGAGTCTGGAAGTTGTAATTGTATGTTTTATTTGTGGTCAGTTTGTGATATGTGTCTCTTTGGCTGTCATTGTGTAGGTAAAGGCCAAGGTGTAAATAATGAAATCATAATTGTGCATATTGACTCACTGTCAATGCTTACTGGGATACCTGAACAGCATCGTCTTTAATGTCAAAACACCTGTAGCCTGCTCCTTTATGAAAATACTTTCCTCCACTTCCTAATTTCCTTCAGACATTTCAGTCACATCTGACAGTAACTGTTGCTACTTCCACACATTTTAATATAGTTCTGAAGCTGTGAGCACATGACATACTCTACTGGTGGAAAAAGCCAACGCACCCTCTGAAGTTGGGCAGTAGGCTATATTTTGGTATCTGAGCTCAGTTTGTTCTGTTTCTTGCTGGTGGAGCAAAATAAGCAAATGTTCACCTTTCACATTGGAAAGCCCTTCTAACACATAACGATTTAACTTGACAATTTCTTAATTTATAATCTGACTATTCATACATTGCTGAAGCTTTCAATGTTGTCTTTCTTGCCATACTGTAGATCACCTGCTGTGCATCAGACGCACCCCACAAGTCAGAGGTTTAATGTAGGCTACAGAGTTTTTCTGTCCGTTTTTGACTTGCTCTGGAGGATTTACTCTGCACTGTAATGCCGAGGAAGACAACAGCTTCACTTCTACAAGGTAAGTAATTGCTGCTTAACATGCGTGTTGCTGGTTGTTTTCAGTTGCTTGTTTGTGTATATGTGCACGTGCGCCTCGTGAAGGCTAACTGCTAGCTATCTGCTGCAGCTTGTGTTGTTATGAGTTGGGAAGTTTCTTGCATTGTTTGAGCTCGTTTTTATTTCGTTGTTGTTCTGGCTCTACTTAATGGTACTTGTATGCTAACTTATGAAACATTATTCATGTTGAAGTATTGTAAATATAAGACATGGTAACATATTTCCCCTGAGGTTGTTGTTGACTCATAGAGGATAATATTGCATTGGCTATTTTCTGCTGTCGTCATTGTTAAAAACATGACTCTCATTTAGCTAAATGCACATTCACATAACTTCACGGCATCATTTATAGTTTTTTTTTGAGAGATCTTTATGATCACATTTTCTTTACATATTAAGTTATCAATATTTGTTATGGTTGGTTAATGCTTCTGGCTGCTACACCGCTGCATTCATTAGGAATATATTGTCTATGAATTTGCGATTTAATATGTTATGTTTATTGTCCTGCTGCATACAAAGTTTGACCTGCTGCTGCATATCAGATGAAATTATGTTTGTTTCACATCTTATTTTAGAACCTGAAATATTCCTCTTATGGTTTTAAAATAACCAGCTACTCTTTTACAGTATTTAATCTTTACAGAATTGCAAGTCTCTCAATGGTTGTGGGGATTTATAATGTCTAAATGAAAATAGTATTTTGTATATGCTTTTTGCAAACTGTAATAACTTGAATAAAAATTACATCACAGATCAAGAGAGAGGCTTGTACTTCACAAGAAATATCATCAGTATAATGAACAAAAAAAACTGTAATTCTGACCTACACAATCCAGAAATGATATCCATGTTTATCCTTATCATTGTGTTGCCTATGTAGCAATTTTGTTGCCATGCATCATACCCACTGCTGAAATGGGCCATCACACACTAAAGTCAAAGCCAATCTGAAATGATCCAAGCAGGCATTGCACACAGGTCTGTGATTCGTTATGACAACACGCTTCATCATGTGCACGTGTAGTTTCTTTTCAAGCAATACATGTGTTTATTTTCTCCCTCTATGTAGTGGTGTATCACGGCACTTGAGTTAATTGCCATGTTGCGTGGTGTGGGACAGAAGCCTCTTTAGTGGATGGTCCCTCGTTTCTATAATCAACTGGCTCTTTCTGTATTGTCAGACATGAAGGGAAGGCGGAGGGCAGAGATGAAGATAGTGTGTGTGCACAGAAATGTTGATGATAAAAATTTTAAAAACACTAATCAAATCATCTTCAAAAAACAGGTGTAGTACTTTTGAAAACAGTTTCTCAAGAGCTTTAGAGGAATGAATAAGCTGTGGTGGCGGACTGTCTCAATAAAGACCTGGGAAGGAACTGGTGGAAAGAGGGAGGATTTTAGATTAAAGAAGATGAATGTGCTGTCTATGGAACACAGTCCAGAATGAGACAATCATCCTGACAGTGATTTGAATTCATCAACTTTTAACAGATAATAACGTAGACCTGGGTGTGCTATTTTTCCTACAAAAAATGTATATTATAAACTTTGGTTGAAGTTATAATGAAAAAATGAATTATTCTGTATTGTCATTTATTTAGATTCTTCCTTGCTTTGCACCATTTCAGAGGAACTCTTCATATTACACACACACACACACACACACACACACACACACACACACACACACACACACACACACACACACACACACACACACACACACACACACACACTTTATTTGTGTTTCATATAACTGTAAAATGAAGTCTCTGGATTTGTTGTTAAAGAAGCAAGACATTTGAAGATGTCACCTTTGACTGACGGTTTGTGGTGGGTATTCCTGGGCTATTTGTTCACATCTTTTAGAAAACAAATGAATTGATAATGGAAAATAATCGAAGTTGCAGCCTTAGATAATTCAGTGTGGAAAAAACTAGGTACTGAACAATATATACATAGAGCCATACAGTTAGCATTTCTACATTAGCAACAATGGAAGCCAAGTTTACACCTTCATGAGTGGATCTCTAATACAGATTTTATGATCCAAGACAAAAATATTAAGCTAATAATACAGCTTAGAATTTATATATTACTGTAATTATGCCTTCATTATTTGTCCGCCTAAATTGCTCTGCAAAGTAATGCCTCCTGAAAAATAAAGGACCATCAATGAATGAATGAAATAATTAATTTCTGTTTTGTATCAAAGATGACCATGCTCTATGATTTCCAATAATGTGAATATCGTTATGGAGCTGATATGAATCAGTTGGATATAAGAATTATTGGGTGGGTGCGCTTTAAATTAAACTTAAGTGATTTTTTATTTTTCCTGAAGGCACACTTTCCCCCTGTTTCTCTCTCTTTCTGTAACACAGCTTTGTAACCTGAAGGGAAAAGGTGTAGTAGAAAGCTGTGAAAGTAATATCTGCTCATGAAATTGTAGTCTGGAGCTAAATGGCTGAAACTGGTAGGACACACATGACATTTGTTCAGTTTAGTTTCCCCTGTCTTTTTTATGCTTACGACAAACACTGTAAGTCATTGTCCACATGTATTGCTGTATGATATTACTTGTGGCATTGCCTGTCTGAGGAAATATTCTTACTGAACTTTGCTGCTCTTTCTGACCCTCTAGTTTGTAATGAAACTAGTTTCTTAACCACCAAATATCATTTGTCATATAGGGCTATCAAAATCTGGATAAATGCTTAACAAGATATTTACACTGAATGCTATTTTGAGAACTGAATGAAATAGCTGCAAGATATTTGAATTAAAACACAACAATCAGAGAGTTCAGGCCTGTTTTGAGGTTATTGTTATTTATGCATCTCAACAATGAGTTTCTCAGGGGAAATAACGCTAGACAACATTTCTTTCTAACAGATCCTTTCATCAACACTAATGCCTCTCTCTGGGCCATAAAATTGGTGTGGTTTTGTGTGTGTATCAATATCAGTACTATGTGTGTCCTTTTTCATGTATTTGTGTGAGTGAGACAGCAGAGATGATTGAAATTGTGTTGCAATTGAGCTCTGTTATTAGGTAAAAGTATTCACTCGGAAACGTTATTAAATGCTCCTGGAAGTGTGCGGAAATATCCGTAACTGTTCTGAATAATTAGCAAACAGGAAATGCAAAATGCTGTCCTGGGGTGGACTAATTCTGTCTTACATAACACATCACAAACCGAAAAACAGCATAACAAGTACTCAAAAGCACCATTTAAATCTCATTAAAACTACTGAAACAAATAACTGAAACTGAAAAAACATTAGTAATGGGCTTATATCTTGTCAATGAATGTGCGTTATGAAATCTTTCCTGGTAGTGGTAGGTACTTGTGTGAAGCTTTGTTTCACTTTTGCTCTGTGTGTGTAAAGTTGTCTCTCTGGTAGCGGAGTTTGCTGAAAACCCTCTTAATTCAATAAATTCTTGAAGAAGTATTTTTTGTGGAGAAGGAGGTCAACTTGCTCAAAATGGTCCTTAATGGTTTGGACAAATACCATTCTCCAGATGCAGGATGACTATCCAACCTGTTGTAGTTAGGCATTTTTGCGAAGTCACCTCCAAACATTTCTGAGTTTGATGGCCATCAATGCGAATATGAGCTAAGATGAACCTTTATTAATCCGGCTTTATTTATTTAATTAAAGTTCCGTTTTTCCCTCTGTTTTGAATGGACACACACAGTACAGTACACAGAACAAGTACACACAAGCATTGGTGAACACACATAGAACAGTAGCACATGCATTGTACAGGTATGCACAAACACATGCATTAGAGAGAAGAGTCAAGAGGCTGCCAGGTTTTACAGCTCCAGGGAGCAGTTGGGGGTTTGATGCCTTGCTCAAGGACACCTAATCAGTGCCCAGGAGGTGAACTTGCACCTATTCAGCTACCAGTCCACACTATTCGGTCTAATTGGGACTTAAACCGGCGACTCTTCAGTTATGAAGTCAAATCTTTACCGACTGAGCTACTGCAGATGTGCAAATGAATCACTGTTTTTGGACTTCTTTACTTGAGATAAAGGTCTAGTGCTATTTACAGTGCAGATCCTGAATCTCTATACTGAAGTGTAAGTTTTTCGCATTTCTGTATCCCAAAAAGATGGTAGAGGTAGAAGAGACAGCGAGAGCAGACTACACTCTCTCTCCTCCTGTTGTTTTGACAGTTAGTTTGGACGGTTATATTGCCAGCCTGAGGCAGTCTGTCACCGGCAGGAAATAGAGGGGTTTTGCTGGTTGAATGAAATAAATGTGTGGGTAACAGTATGATGATAGGATGCACACTCTTGCTTGCACACACACAGAGAAATAATGGATGCAGCTACCTGAAGGAGACCGAGAGAAATGTGAAGGTTACAGGATGAAGCAACATAACAATTTAACTACATTCCCACTAAGTGAGGCAATGTTACAATACTTATGTGAATGAATTTACTGACATTTCAAGAACAAATCCTACTCTATCTGCTGTTTCTAATGTGGGGACAAAGTAGAAAAAGTAATAACTTTCTAATTTAGAAAATAAATCAGAAATTAGGCAGTCTTATTGAAATTAAGATTTCTTTCCCCAGGAGAGACCTGAGAGCAACAATACAATCAGCAAAACAGTAACAAAGACAAGCACAATTACAGAACAAACAAGGAAGTAAACTGCTGCAAAGTAATGAAAAAACATTAATTTTAAAAGCTTGGAATCATTCAAGGAGCATGTGTAGCAGACTCTCGTGACTCGAAGGCTTTTGAGGGCAATTTGCAATTCATCCAATTTAGAATGAACACGGTGCTTCAAACCACCTCTAAAAACACAAGTGGGTACATTAGGGATAACTGAGGTGAGGTTATGTAAAGTGTTTTAATAAACAGAATTGATTTTCATTTAGTTATCGTTGTCCAAGCGTCAACATAAGATGGTATTTTGATGAAACCATCAAAATACCATCTTTCTGCTTCAAACTGAAAGGCATTATAGTTTTAAAGACATGGAACTAGGTGTCACTGGTGGTGCTGGAGAATATGATGTACTTGGTCTTTTCTGCATTGAAAACTGTTCTGGGATTTAGAAGTTATAATTAGAAAAGCATGAAGGTAGACTGAAGATGAGGCAGGATGTAGATTGGAGTGGAGCCTGGGGTCAATACAGTTTTATCATCAGCAGAACAATTGGAAATGGAAGTTTGATCAGGGAGTAAACAGCCATGGGCCAAGAATAGACACCTGTGGAACCCCAATTCTGAACAAATGGCTTCAAATCAAAATCAAGCAGTATTGGAACTTTATTTGAACAAATGATTTTCTATTAACTGAAAAGTTCCTGTTTGAATGACACTTGTCACACGTGTCTATTTTAGTTTTCACTGCTTGACCTTGCTGACCTTTTCTCATCATTTATAAATAGCCTTTTCTCTCTGGTCATTATTGTTGCACATTATCGTGTGACATGGCTACTTCCTAAATTAAGAACATAAAATAGAAATGTAATAGTTATTTTATTGATTCTCTACTCTATAAAAAAAATAGTCTGTCAGATTCCACTGCGTAGCAAGGGTTGAAACTAGGGAAGAAGCAACGTAACCCTTTAGCCTTCTTAAGATTTGTCAAATATAATTACATAATTATAGAACTATCCCAGCTCTTTTTGTGGTCTAAATGGTGGACAACATTATTCCCAATGTAGGGATTTTGAACAGATGTATAAAATGTTTGCAGCATGGTTTAACCTTGCAACAGCACACACCTCATTTCTTTGATGTTTACATCCTGCATTTCTTCTTCTGTCGTCTCGATCTCACCATCTTCTTCTGTGTTCACTAACCCTACAGAAACAGCGCACTGTAGAATGTTGTTTTTTTTTTTTAAATATTTTTTGGGGCCTTTTTGCCTTTAATCGGAGAGTATCAGGAGAGAGAGTCGGGGTGGGATCCGGAAAGGACCACGGGTCGGGAATCGAACCCGGGTCGCCCATACGCTGCAGGTGCCCCAGCCAGTTGCGCCACGGCCGAGGCCCTGTAGAGTGTTGTTAATGACCAATCATGAATCATGCATTTAACTCAGCAAGGTAAAAACGAGGAGGATTTTTTCTTCACTCTCTACAGTTGTCATTTCTTCAGTGTATGTACGAATGTCTGCTCTATATGGTTAGCAAGCAGTAAAAATATTACTTGAGTTGATATTTTATTAGGTACATCAGGGAGCCTGGTAGCAACACTACCGGGTAGATTGGTCTCTGTAGGCGGGTTGGTATGTCATCTATCATCACAGGGATAATGAAATAACTGAAAGGACAGATCACTGACTCGCCCACTCGCTCTGTTACACGCAGCTTGCTGTCTGTCCGTTTGCCTATCTAAAGGTGTGAAATCAATATTAGTCTGATCACCCACCAAAAGGTGCCAGGGAGAGCGTCTCAGAAAGAGCTACTCATCCTGTGATTAATCAGCGGGGACTAGATATATTGTCCACAAGGTGCCCAAGGTGTCATTGTGCGTGGGTCTCTCCAGTTTGGAGCTGTTATGTGTACAGAGACGTACCATTCAAAAGATGGAATGAAAACATGATACTTTAGAGACCAGGCAATGGAAGAAAGAGAAAGGGGGATGGATTTAAAATCAAAAAGTACCCGGGGGGATATAGGTACAACGATATTGCTGCAATTTGTTAAAAAATGTGAGCTGAGCTTTTTTTTAATTAATGATGACTCAAGACCTCATTCTGTTGAAGAGCACGACAAGCATTAGTTTGTCGTTCTCCATTGACTTTGTATAACGTGAAGTTACCTCAAGTGATGTTGCTTGGTACACACCCAAAAGGACACTGTAAACTATCAACGTTTGCAGGGGAAGCACCCTATCTTTGCCCTGATAATCGGAGGTGTTTGATTTACTTGAGAGGCGGTATGAACAAAGAGTGTGTTATTGCGTGACACAGTTAGATACCCATACCGGACGCAGCACTGTGTGACGTGTCTGAACAGTGAAGAGCTCTGCGGCGTGGCTCACTATCTGCAGCAAGTGTTTCTGCGCTTGTCAGATATATTTTGTCCAAAAGCCTATCTCTGCCATTTGTGATTGTGTACCTTAAGTCACAGACTTATTCAGGTTGTTTTGGACTGGCTTTAGCGAGCCAGAGAGAGAAGCCAGGAATCGGACAACGCTGCTTACAAGCAATCGGTGACAGGCCCTAAGAAGTTCTGATTTAGCACCATTTAATACATTATAGTAAAATGTGTTTCAAGTGGAGTGGATTAGATAAATGAACATCATAGATAAAACTGCTTAAAAAAACCATAGCACTAAAGGAGTCACCTTTAGTGCTATAGGGTTCTCCTTCCCTCTTATACATTACATTATGTCATTATTATGTTTGCAGCCTAAATGATAGCAGTAAAATGTGCTTTAATGAACTATAAAATGTTATATTTTCACAAGTGTACAGTATACAAAGTCTAATGATTTGCTTTGCACACATACATCGAGCACTGATGCATAGATTATACAGCACTCTGCTGTGTTTACTGTCCTCTCTCATCTGCCATAAATAACATTGAAATCGTGTGGATAGATAGTATACGCTGTTCTCAAGTACACACACACACACACACACACACACACACACACACACACACACACACACACACACACACACACACACACACACACAATAACACAAAATGACCTTTGTGTAACCACAAGGATGAGATTTGCTCCTGCACATACGCACTGTACACAAGATGCACTTAGTCATACATTGTCTTTATAAGTAAACGCTCACAAATCAAACACTGTTATCATCCGTGTGTATTTATTGGTCAGTCATCATAATGCAGATCAGCGTTGAATGTGAGTCATACGATCAACAACCCATTGTTTCTCTTTCCTTTATGTAATTTGATAGAGAGCAGCTGGATGAGCAGCGCAAATATTCCCCATGATCTGCTCTCATGATGAATTAAATGTTTTCGTGATGGGTCAGGGCTGTTCATTCAGCATTTACTCTCTTATCCTGTTTTCAGCTTTAGTGATTTTTTTCTTTTAATCAAAGCCTTACATTAAGTCAACCAGGGGGCCACTAGCTTAGCTACAGTATTTAATTTTTGGTTGTGTTCTATAATAGAACTTCTATTTCTTGTCCTGCTGTACTCATATCTAGAAATGGCATTGAGCTTCTATTCTGCAGCACAATATTGAGCTATTCCTTTAAAGTTATCTGCAAGCTTTTATAATTTATTTTTGTATAATTTTTTTTCATTGAGATTTAATTCAGGGGCCAGCCACTGACAAAAGACACATTTGTATGCCCAGTTCACACAATGAATTACCTTTTTATATCCACTCCCAAAAATATATATATATTTGAATAAAAAAGTACTATGCTTTTATTAATTATTTTATATAAAAAATGAAATCTCACTTCAAAGTGCCACGTTTCTTATGCAACTATTTCTTATCAGTTAAACATGTTAAATAAAGGGTGTATCTTAAAGATATGTATCAATGTCTTTGCACTGATGGATTTTTAAACCTTTATTAATAAGAAGGAAGAAAATGAAAAAGATGACAGAAATGTTGACCGCTCTGGACTCTAATTGAAAGCATCTGGCTTTTGCTCTCTGGAACATAACAGATTTACATATATCTGTCACGACTGACTGGGATTTGGCTCCAGACATGCACAGGCGTGAAATATTCAGCTGGTATGTTTACCAAACTTTATTAAACAAACCTGTTTATCAACCAAAAGAGTCATTTATCTTTCAAAGTATATAATTTGTATCCTACACTTCTGGTTAAAGGCTTAATAGAGGCCGGATTGCTGGTCCTATTTCAGAAGGTTTACAGCACACAGCCTCAGGCTCTGATTGGTGAGATGGATGATTGGGGAGGATCAATGAACTTAGGGACAGTGAGGGGGAGGGAGGTTTAAGTGGATCTGAGTCACTCTGTAGAGTTACTTGTCTCTAGAACAAAGAAACACTCATCTGACACACACACTTACAGGGATTTAAAAGACACTTGCACACACACTGCGCTAAAATCATTGCTCTGCCACCCTAAATTGGAGCGACCTTGTTTGTCTTTCAGTTTGACTAACAATGTCTCTGAGCGTCAATACAATCTGTCTGAGGATAATCCTATTGGAACAGAAAGGCCAAAAATGTTTCCAATATTTAGATTTGTTTTAATTCAGATAATCTGTGACCAATTAGCTGATAAGTTGTTTAGAGGACAAAAAGAAAGTTGGAAGTTATAGAGAGGCTGAAATAAAACAGAGGAAGAGAGGGGAGTTCAGTCAGGGCTATTGAAAGAAAGAATACAATAACACTGTCTACATTTGTAAAGAAGAAATACAGTCATAAAGTGTATTAGTCGCCTGCAGGCATAGTGTACGTGCTGTGCAGCAAATCAATAAGACGATGGTAGATATACACTTCTTTACAGAAAACACACAGACAAAAGTTACAATGTTGCTTGATTGTGCCAAGTGACACGATCCATGTACAGTGCAGAAAATCCAATAACACACAAACTCTACAAGCATCAAATGGGTTATTTATGCCAAGGAGCCACATACTTTATTCTAAGCAGGTAATTAGATTACTATGTTCACAGTAAACAAGATAAAATGAACTTAAACCAGAAGTAGGACAAACTAAAGTAGATGTTTTATTTTCTTTATTTATTATCATCTGGAAAAGAATACATATTCCTCTTACAGCAAACCATTCAAAGGACATAATGAAAATATTGTCATTTAAATCCTATTTCATACAACTCCAAGTAAGCTAAAGTAAGTGCAACAACAAATTATTATTCACAGAAGTGTCGGGACTTAAACGTACGCAAGTGTCCTCTTGAGTTTGTAAAGATTTTGTACTTACAAACGTGAAAGCATATCTTGGCATGATGGTATTTCTAATGCTCTACCACATGTCAAATGGACAAAATGTAATTTTAGCAGAACAGACTGTGGTCCGGTCATCCTGCTGAAATGTCGGGGTTGTACATATTCCGTAGCCAAGAGGAATATCATCAAAACATATAAAACTTCAACATTACATTTCAATCACAATGTCCTAGAAATGAACCAAATGTTTTTTTTATTTCTATATAAACGTGTTTTTTTTTAAAGAAACCACTTTTTGGCTGACAGTCAAGGTGGTTGCTGTTGTCTCAACACAACGTAACAATGACATTCATTTTTTGCTCTTTTCTCATGGACTCCAACTAAATGCAAGTAATTGTCCCTCCATTCAGCTCTTACCACCTGCCATCTTCCATGACATATTATGATTCCCTATTAGCAACTAACAGGCTGCTCTTCTCTGTTGTTTTTCTTCCCGCAGAAACCATTTTTGCTGTGGTTAGTCTCGATGCTGTTGGTCCCTGACAAGTGAAAACACTTTCATTTAAAAAATGTTTTACACATTGTTACATGAAGCAGCTAATGTTAAATATTTAAACAGAGATTAAAATCAGTAAAGAATCTTAATCTCTGTACTTGGAGTGGCTCAAACTGATTTTGATGATGAAATGGTGCAAATCATCCATAACATAAGGCGTGTATGTAAATGTTTTGTCTGTTCTGAATTATTATACAATTTATAACTTCTTTCCACTGAGCTGTTGAAAAGTTTAAGCAGAAAACCCATTACCCTTGAGTAAAGATTTCAGCCAGTATATTTCCTATTAAGATGTAGATTTACTCTGCTAATCCATCTGTGTGGAACCAATCGTCCGCATCATCCGTCCTCCCATTTGTGCATGTTCCTATCGCTTTCCCAATCATCATCCATCGGCCAGCTCAGCGGATGTGTGCATCCATATCAAAGCTGCTAGTTTGGCACGTTTAAATGCTTAATGTCACATTTGTTTGACTCTCTGTGTGAAAACCAGTGAATGCTGTTCACTTCACTTAAAGAACAAGCCCAAATTATTGATCATACTTATTCAAACCAAGAGGAAATGTTTTTTTTAAAAAATCCATTACATTAAGGGAACCTAATCCTTTTAGCATGGAAGAATTACGTGGCTTGGTCCTCCACCAAGCCACGTTTTAAACTTTGTTGTTTAGTGCAGTGGTAAGAAATGCATTGATTTAAGTTTTACCAATTCAGATTTAAATCCAGCCCGACACAGTTTATTTTATTATAGCACAAGCACTTCAACCTGAGAGCAAACAAATAATGAGAAGCCCATCAGAGTCCATTCATCACCAGGAAACCTCACAGAATTGATTTAATAATTCCTGGTCTCTGCAGGCTGATTAGTGGTATAGTTTTCCCTCTGTTAAACTCTCTGTGGGGACCATTGAAGTTTACCATTGCAGTTTATCAAGTCCGGGGGTACCATAATCCATGTCAGTGAAAATGACTTTAATGCTACTGTAGATCAATTCTTTCAAATCTATAACATTAGACCAGAAAAAAACTAAGGCTTTCACAATGAAGCAATTTAGGACAAAGCAGGCAGCTAATCGGATACAATGAAAACTTTAATAATACAACTCTAATATTCAGTTAGTGTACTTTTTACATGTTTTATAACAGTTATATATTAAATGGAGGAGTGCACAGTCTGGCAATAGACAGGCTGTCACATTTTCTTTGACAGTGCTAACCCGGCCATCATAGTTGGTTGCTGATGTGGCCGGTTATATTCCTTCAGAATCAGAGTCACTTCATCTACAATAAACTTCCAATAACATCATGAAAATGTATGAATATATAGAGAAACTAAATACTTAAATATATTTTGGGACAGGAGCATTTTAAATTCATGTCATTTCCTAACCTATCACTGAAGAAATCTCAGTGACCCAGATACAATGTTTCAGGGTATTGAATAAAATTCAAACCACAATTTAACAAATGATCAAACCAGCCAGTTTAGTTACAAAATAATACAATAAAATCTGCTGTTTATTTTAAATGCTGGGGTGAGTTTTCAGAGGACCACTAAAGCCCAGGTAGGTAATAATAAAATAATAACATTTCATCTGTTAGTCAGTAAGTAAAGCCTCCTATCAGCAGATACACAGACACAAATACATGCACAGGTTCCCGTTGATTGGAACTAATTAATCACAAAACAGGACGATAATTGTTGTCCTTTTACAAGTAATCATAAATCTTCAGCTCCATCCATCACTCAGCGTACTACCCTGCTAAAAAAATCAAAGCTGCATATTAATGGGAACCCACATGCACACACACCACACACACTTCAGTACCTGCTGTTTCCTATGATTATGACCATATTGGTTTCCTGTAATAATGCTGTGCAGCATGATGGGTACTGGTCATTAGTTGCACATGTGGGATCATAAATCATGCTTAACTCTTTTGAACTTTTCATTAATGGTAACAGCATGCAGAAAATCAAAAGCGACTGCATGTGTTCACTTATGCAACATGCCTGGAGTATTACATAAAAAAACAGCTGCAATTTAAATAAACAGCTGGAGACAGGATTTCTTCCCAACCTTTCATTGGCACTTTACTGCAGGAATGGCATTATAGTATAAGTATAGAGGAACTTTCACTGAACCTGCCCATCTATGATATATCCCATTTTAAAGGAACAGTGGACCATATATTCCTGCATCTAAACACTGCAGCTTATACTTTATTTTACCTGCCTCAAATGTTAAAGATGTGTTAATGATTCCCACACTGGGCACATTGAAAGTCAACACGATGACAGCGGAATGATTAATCGCACAGACTGTGTTCAGTAAATACAGTATGGGGATTATATAAATGTATGTTGTACATTTATCAGATGTCTGACAGCATGAGAACAAGCACAGATTCATTCAACAACTGTATCAATGTTTATAATTGCTGTGGTAATGTTATTAGCAACTACTTTAGCCTTTGACACTTTAGAAAATGTATTGCCACCCTTTTTGATAATTGATTCAAATGCAAAAAAGGTATAGATTTGGTGTTTCTAGCACCTAAACGGTCCCGACATCATCTGCAAATGAAAAATGTTTGGGTTTTGGAATGTAGACTGAATGCAAACTCATGCATTTATTTGCATATTACTTACTTTTTAAAGATAGATAAATTGATAATGACGATGAGTTAGTTCTTAGTAGTATTCTGTTGGCATTTGCAAAAGGGTATACTTTATATGCACATAACATAGTAGAAGTATTGGTAGAAAAAAAGATATGCATACTGGGTAAGAACCATCTCGCTTTCATAGAAACAAAATTCAGATTTGAGTTCCTGCCCCCCCTCTTGACTCCTTTGATTCACAGTGTTTGTGATTCATTTCCTTTCCTAACCTTTAATCCATTATTATAGTCACATGCAATATTAATATTAACACAAGACAGCTTGTTCCACAGTTGGAAGGTCAACTGAAATGTTTGTATAATGTATGAGGCTCTGCCCAAACCACAACAAAAAATCACATGTGATGGAAAATGTATACATTTTAGTTCTCTCTTATCCCTGATGTATCCCAACCGAATTGGATTCTGCTGCGGTATCTTTTTGAAGATGACATTTTGATTTAGCCGACCTCTCAAAACTGAAATACTCTTTATTCATAGGATGTATTAGGACAGTTAAAGTGGGAGCCACTTCTGATTTAATAGCAGCAGCAGAGAAAGTGCAGACCCCCTGAGCATCACACTGAGGAGGGTCCTGTTTGATTAATCCCCTCTACTGAGAAATGAAGAAGCTTTGTCTCATTTACTGCTGGACCGTGGATAGAACATTATGAACATTTTAGCCTTTCAGCACACAGTATGACTAACAATCTCATTTTATAACGTCACTGTTTCGACTGTTTCACCAAAAACTTCCCAAGCAAAGGAGAATAAGTGGACCGATGCGGCGTGTGGTTGTGACCCACCCTGTTCTTACAATGGCAGATGGAGACAAAGAGAGTCCACTCATGATGTGAGCGGTCCTGATTAGCAAAGCAGCGTGCCTGTGCATAATAACAACCGTTGTGAACTAAAAGTCAAGTGACCACACCAAACAGTCAAACCAGCAGCAGCATGTTTGTGTGAGTGAGATTCATGGGAATGCATAAAACACATAAAAACAAAATGAGTTTAAGTGTGTGTGGTTTATCTGTTTGTGTGTGTGTTTGAGTTGTGTATGTGAGGCCGGGATTGAGTGTGTTGGCGTCAGCAGCACGCTGTTTATATGAACTTGCGTTGCTGATGATGTCATGATATTTGGTACTAGGGGTTCCTCTGCGGGAAACTCACACAGATGTTCAAATTAGTGCACCCTGTTCTATTACTTATAATAGAATAGTGCTACAAAGGAAAGACACTGCTACGAGTCTACAGTCATGTTCAACTATTGCTGTAAAATGTTTTTCTTTAATGCTTTGATCTTTATTTACAATCTTTATCAGAGTATGTGGTTCTTCTGTCAATGGGAAGTGTTGAATTGATATGGGGATATTGGCTTGATGTTGCTCAATAATTACACATGGGACATTTTTTATTGGAATGCCACTTCAGGTTAGAGTCGAGCATCCTGAACATGGTAATCTTGTTGGCAAAACTCATCACGGAAATAGTCCAATAACGGCTCCAGCTCTCAACAATTAGAATCACTGTATAAGGCCTTGGAGCTATTGTCTGACAAGACACACAAATACGCACAAACGTGTATTATAAAATAGATGATAATAGATTAACGTCTGTGTGTATGAATATGTGACTACAAGGAGACCGTATTAAAACGTTCAGCAGACCCTGCATCAGTATCACTTTGATGGCTCTGTCTACTGGTGTGTTACAATTCACTGCTCACACATCTGCCATAGCTATCTTCAAAAAAAGAAGAAGCATATTGCCAGAAGTTTTATCACAACACAATATTATATCAAGTCTTTGGACCACGATATGCTGTACATCAGAGTCTACCAGGATACAATGTTGATTGATTCAGGGGCCTGCCGATATATTAGAACATATCATTTGCCCTTTTAACATAATCAGTTACATCTATATCAACTCACAGGACATGGGAACAAGAGGATGATATGTATATATTTTTTTAGTTTGTATCAATTATATTAAATAGAATTGATCAATCAATCCAGATCGATAGTCACTGGCAGGTTTGTTTCTCTCAACAAATGAGAGACGGGTTGTTCTAAAAATATATAGTTTCAGGGCACCAACGTCACTTCCGGCCAAAATGATTGCATTGGAGTGGATAATAATAGTTACTTCATGTCTTCTAGCTGCTGAGTCATATATTGCACCTTAAATAGCAAATAAATCCAGAGTTACGGTTTCTTTACTCCCTGTACAGAAAAAAAGGAGAGTAAAAGAAACGATCTGATTCAGAAATCACAGTTTCAGTGTGAGCCTGCTGTCTGCCACTCGTCCACCGGCAGACCCACCGGACATCCATCCCCTATTTATTAAGAGCTCCGTAAAAACAAAGCTGTCTATGCCGTCTGACGGTGTATTTCACACGGTTTTCATATTTTTGGAGAAATTATACAGTTTTTGATGAACAGAAATATTGTTTTCCGCCATCACTTTAAAATTTTACTTTTTGAGTAGTAAGGCCGCACACTGGGGGAAGGGGGCGCAGTGCCCCTATTACCGAGTGCAGACAAAACCCTGAGATCATTTCTGACTTGGTTTTTGTTTCATATTGTTATTTCTTTCAAGCTAAACTGAAGCCCTCTCTATGTTATATCTGCTGCTCAAGATAAATACATGAAGTATTTGTCAGCAGTTGCCCTTCAGAGCAGATCTCTGATTGGTTACTTTATACATGATAGGTTCTGCAGAGGCAAATGCTGAACTCTTAACCCCAAAAAGGTTATGTAAGACACCCACGGAGCACTCTCTCCTTTCTCTTTGCGTGTTCCCCTCTCCGCCCGTCCATCACTTCTTCTGCTGTTGATGACCATTACAAGCAGCCATAAAGACATTAGGGCATAACCACAGGAGATGGCAGCCATAAAACACCACACTCACCCAGAGTCAAATGTGACCCTAATGTGTATTAAGTACACAGAGCAGCACGATTTATCTGATATCCGAATGGCCGGAGAGGAGGCCAGATAACAGCCAGCAAGCTTCAAGTATTACCATATGTAGTGTAGATGTAAAATCTGTGAGTACTGGTGGTTTAATAAAGGTTTGCAATAAAAATATCCCATTATCATAATTAATTAGTCAAGTTAGGATTTATTGAATGCAGTTGAGCTGTCACAGAAATTGTATGTAGTCATTAACAACCATTTTTCATTTAATTTTCCTTGGTCAATAATGAGAGAAAGATTGTGGATGATTCTGTAATAATGAATATTACTTTAAAAACGAGAGCGACATTTTTTCAGGTCAGTGATATTTAAGTTTATTTCAAATATCTAATAAGAAAATCATTGACAGTGATGATGATACAAATGCATATGAAGCTTTTTAGGGTTTTCAGTCCATTTAAATGTGCCTCTCATGGTGTGAGTGGGCTCAGTTGGTAAATGGATGGCACCGGGTTACACGGGTACTGTACTGTTGTGTAGTCACAGACTAATAGCAACAGGTGCATATGGCCATTTAAAAAAATGGAAAACAATTGACCAACTTTCCAGTCATTTAAAACACGTGGGAAATGAGAGAAAAAGTACAATTTCTTGCAAAATGGTTTCATATGGGCGTTGGGCATTGTTGAGAATTCGAAAACAATGAATGGGAGCCCTACTGTACGTGAGTCAAACATCAACTAAATACAATATGTTATAGCCGTATACAGCACGTCTTTTAAATGAGACAGAGGAACATACCAGTGTACGGAGCCATTCTTTTCTGTCGGATCAGCTAGATCATCACTGAAAAGAATCCCTGCAAAACATAGCGGAAACCTGTTTACTCTGACCTACAGCTGCCTGAGGGTTTATTTGACAAGGTAACAAAACATCCCTGGTTTACACTTTTGACCATCCTTCCCTTTCTCAATTTAATGCTAATCAAGCAGACAATATGTCAGGAATTACAGATGTTCTTACAGTGGGAGCAGTGCAGCTATAGATCCTACTCTTTACTGTCCTGTTGTTGTATCAGAGTAGCTTACCTGCTGTGATCACAGTGACATCAATGCGACCTGGCAGCTCTAACAGCACAGTGAAAGCACAGACGTGGGGACATGTTTAGAAAGAGCTGGAACTCTGGTTTAACAATTACTGTACATAGTTATTTGTTTGACTTTTAAGTTTATCCAATTTATGGCTACATTACAAATACAAAAACATGTATTAAATAAACACAAATGAAATATTTTAGTTATAATAAACAAAAAATGTCTATGGCAAGATAGACATGCTACCTTTAAACTGCCCTAGGTGTTTTATATTACTCACATCTGCTTCTACTCACATCTGTTTATAGTACACACATACATATATATTATACACATCTGCCATACATATCTGTTTATAGTACACATATCTATATATTGTACATATCTGCCATATACATCTGCTATACATAATATATGCATCTGTCCATACCTCCTCATTCAACAGTGTAAAGTATTTAAATACTTTCAATGTATTCCACATATGTATATATTTCACATCCTCAAATCTTTATTGTTAATATTGTAAATATTCTTCTCTCTTTTTGCACTACTTTATTTATCTTTTGCACCATGCATGTTGAGTTGTTGGAGGAGCACGCGACATAAGATTTTCATTGCCAACATATACGCTGTATCTGCTGTGCATATGACAAATAAAACCTTGAAACCTTGAAACCTTGAAACCTTATATGGGTAATACAAATGTAAAAATACAAATTTGACATGTACGTATCATCCAGGTATGGTTCCTTAGCTGAAAATAAATGGCAGCACAGACGCAAACTATGTTTTGTTTAAGAACAAACATAGACAACTGAACTAATAAACAGTAAAACAGTTAAATATTACCTAGAGCATGATACAAAATGTTTCTTGATACTCAATTCTGACAAATGGCATCCCACACAGACATAAATAAATAAAGGCCACATCCCCGTCTTCATGTCATGTCATCTTGTTCTACGTCCCACTGATGACGCAGGTGATACGAGCACGGACCGCTAAAAATAACTTTGCACTGGATATGTCATCAGTGTCACATTCATAAATAAAAACTAAACTGGACTGGACATTTCCGATGTGTACTATTTATTTACTTTTGGTATTATACTTCAATGAGTAGCTATGTATGTTGATGACAAATTCCAACCCAACCGTGTTTTATTAAAACACCAGGGAACCAGAATAACAAGAAACGGCAAAGAGAGGGGTTTTACGTCTCGGTTGTGTTTTTCTTTTAACAACTAAAAATCATAGTTTTCTACATTTCATTTATTATATTTGGTAGTCAGTTCTTCTGCAAATAAGACATAGGATTCAGGTTGAGTCATTCCATCTGCATTATGTTTTAATAATGTGCTGCGGCCCGGTCACGGGTGTGATTTTCTGTTTTATGAGCACTCCTCATGTTATTTGAAAGGTGAATGGGCACACTGCTCTGAAGTGCAGCTAATGTCACTTTCTAGGTTCAGCGTTGTTTGCTGTACCTGCATCCGCCCCCCCCCCCCCCCCCCCCCCCCAATTTCGCTGAACATTTGAATAATCTTAAATAGTATCAACTTCCTCTGTTTTGATTAGACCTACTGTATACAAATAGGGTCAGGATGTAGATGGACATAGTGTTAGTCTTTTCTCAATAAATTAATACTGATTTCAAGTATTCTGAATGTCATAAACAAATGTCACTTCACAACTTTCTAAGGTCCAAAGGTACATTTTCAAACAGCTGGTTTTGTCCAACCAACAGCCTAAAAAACTAATATATTGACAACAAATATAAGAAAAAAGAAAAAGAAAACAACATTTTTGGCAATTAACTTGAAAAAGCACTTATGACTTTAGTTTTGAGTCAATCGTCTGAATTCTAGTGTATTGACTTTATTGATTGCGCTATACATTTACAAAACTACTTTGAAAGACAATAGTAAATGACATTACTTAAATTTGGTCTTAAAAGTTTAATAAACTCCCTTTTCTGTAAGTTTGAAATAAATGTCCCAGCTCTACCTTGTTTGGTTTGGAAATAAAGATCATATTATAATAATCTTTTTTAATAATTGCTGTAGTAGCCTATTGTTGTAATTCAGATTCAAGCTGTTGAAAGTGTCAAAGGGACAACAAAAGGATTTTCACCCTGATGAGGCATCTGATGTCGGCTTATATTTTTTTTCCCGGCGGCATAATGAGAAAATGCAATTCTGCTTCATTTGACTTGATTCAATTTGTCATCTGGCAAATTCTAATAATCTATTGTAAACAGAGCTTGAAGGTCACAATGACGCCGTAATGAGGAGAGCATCTAGCATTCCCACATTTCGTTGAACCTTCAGGACCTGCTTCTAATCACATGAAGGAAATTGTTGCTGAAATGAACAACCATGAAGATGGTTACCTTGTGATCATACTCAAACAATCCAAATATTACACCTAGAAATGTTCTCAAGCTGCAATTGTGTTTTTGATAATGGCTTATGTTTAGGATATCAGTACGAAAACCCATTTACATTAACTTTAGCACACAAACCAATTCAAGAAGAACACTGCAGAGCAATGTATGGAGGACAGGAGCTGCCAACAAATATAAAAACTATATATATATATATATATATATATATATATATATATATATATACAGTGGGGCAAAAAAGTATTTAGTCAGCCACCAATTGTGCAAGTTCTCCCATTTAAAAAGATGAGAGAGGCCTGTAATTTTTATCATAGGTATACCTCAACTATGAGAGACAGAATGAGAAAAAAAATCCAGGAAATCACATTGTAGGATTTTTATGAATTAATTGGTAAATTCCTCGGTAAAATAAGTATTTGGTCACCTACAAACAAGCAAGATTTCTGGCTCTCACAGACCTGTAACTTCTTCTTTAAGAGGTTCCTCTGTCCTCCACTCGTTACCTGTATTAATGGCACCTTTTTGAACTCGTTATCAGTATAAAAGACACCTGTCCACAACCTCAAACAGTCATACTCCAAACTCCACTATGGCCAAGACCAAAGAGCTGTCAAAGGAGACCAGAGACAAAATTGTAGACCTGCACCAGGCTGGGAAAACTGAATCTGCAATAGGTAAGCAGCTTGGTGTGAAGAAATCAACTGTGGGAGCAATTATTAGAAAATGGAAGACATACAAGACCACTGCTAATCTCCCTCGATCTGGGGCTCCACGCAAGATCTCACCCCGTGGGGTCAAAATGATCACAAGAACGGTGAGCAAAAATCACAGAACCACACGGGGGGACCTAGTGAATGACCTGCAGAGAGCTGGGACCAAAGTAACAGAGGCTACCATCAGTAACACACTACGCCGCCAGGGACTTAAATCCTGCAGTTCCAGACGTGTCCCCCTGCTTAAGCCAGTACATGTCCAGGCCCGTCTGAAGTTTGCTAGAGGGCATTTGGATGATCCAGAAGAGGATTGGGAGAATGTCATGTGGTCAGATGAAACCAAAATAGAAGTTTTTGGTAAAAACTCAACTCGTCGTGTTTGGAGGAGAAAGAATGCAGAGTTGCATCCAAAGAACACCATACCTACTGTGAAGCATGGGGGTGGAAACATCATGCTTTGGGGCTGTTTTTCTGCAAAGGGAACAGGACGACTGATCCGTGTAAAGGAAAGAATGAATGGGGCCATGTATCGTGAGATTTTGAGTGAAAACCTCCTTCCATCAGCAAGGGCACTGAAGATGAAGCGTGGCTGGGTCTTTCAGCATGACAATGATCCCAAACACACCGCCAGGGCAACGAAGGAGTGGCTTCGTAAGAAGCATTTCAAGGTCCTAGAGTGGCCTAGCCAGTCTCCAGATCTCAACCCCATAGAAAATCTTTGGAGGGAGTTGAAAGTCCGTGTTGCCCAGCGACAGCCCCAAAACATCACTGCTTTAGAGGAGATCTGCATGGAGGAATGGGCCAAAATACCAGCAACAGTGTGTGAAAACCTTGTGAAGACTTACAGAAAACGTTTGACCTCTGTCATTGCCAACAAAGGGTATATAACAAAGTATTGAGATGAACTTTTGTTATTGACCAAATACTTATTTTCCACAATAATTTGAAAATAAATTCTTTAAAAATCCTACAATGTGATTTTCTGGATTTTTTTTTCTCATTTTGTCTCTCATAGTTGAGGTATACCTATGATAAAAATTACAGGCCTCATCTTTTTAAATGGGAGAACTTGCACAATTGGTGGCTGACTAAATACTTTTTTGCCCCACTGTATATATATATATATATATATATATATATATGCTATTTAATGTACCAAAAGTAATTATAAAAAATGTTGGCCTTAATAAATTCATATTTCTCTTTAATTTGCTTCTTTATTTATTTATTTTTGTATTTATTTGCCTATTATTTTACTTTAATTTGAATATTACAAGTAATATTTTTGAAACATTAAATGGGATATTTATTTACTATTTTATTAATTTTGAGTATGGCTTTGGTCATCCATAGAAAAGAAGCTGACTAATGAATGTAAAGGACCAACCATCAGTAGCCATGATGCAATCATTTCTTGTAGGGCTGCAGTTTGGGACCAGCTCAGTGTATGTGCCCAAACACTAAATGAATACAGCAAACAAGAAAATGTTATTAAGGATACACTCTCTAATAACAGAGTGCTGCTCTGTACTACTCAAGTTTTTTTTAAATTGATTTCCATTTGTTGTCAATAGGAAGCTCCAGTAAGTGGTTGGATGATCCATGGTCTGCTGTGAATAAAAGATGCTTCGTGCTGATGTAACCTCACTTAATAAATGGTAATCCACTGCAAGATATTCATGATAAATGGTTGCCCAAAGGGAGCAAAAAATTGTCTTAAAAAAAATAACAGAGTGAGAAACTTAAAAGATGCATGTCCGCACTGCAAGTTTTCCTACGAATGAGATGGAGGCTCTGACTGCGGTTTATTACCATGAGATCTCATCACTATTACATCTGATATGCACACCAGCACAGGGGTAGGGCTGTGAAAGGGAATGCATGTCAAGTTTTTAAATGAACTTCAGAGTCAGATGCTGCATTTAGAGAGTCAGCTGAAAGTACCCAAAAGCCACGGACAAACACTAGTCAGGCTGTGCACAGATTACCATGTTTCTTTGTATTCTTCAGAAGTATCAGGCATGGGAAGACCTACTCGATGACCTGATACTCAATAGTGTTATGGACTTTGACTGAACTATTTTAAAGTACCTTGGAAAAAGACACAAGATTACAGTAAAAATGTGAATTTAAAGGCAATTTTCACACATAGTTACTTGATCAACAATAAGTCAGCTCACACATGTTTTCCAAATATGTGTATAGTAATAATTTGATCATATTTTCATACTTGACAAATTGTAGTGTAAAGTGACATGTTGTATTATCTGTTACAGAGTGACATTCAGTTTATTCATACTGTGTTACATAAACAATGCATTGCACTGAATCATTAGCATCACTCAAAGAAACTTAGCGTGTCCCACAGTTTTATGACTTCCGGTTGTCCAGAGAACATATGTTAGATTTGTTTACACTGGACTAGAAAAACCTCTAATGGCTGCACTTTAAACCCTTCAGCTCGTGTGTGTGTGTGTGTGTGTGTGTGTGTGTGTGTGTGTGTGTGTGTGTGTGTGTGTGTGTGTGTGTGTGTGTGTGTGTGTGTGTGTGTGTGTGTGTGTGTGTGTGTGTGTGTGTGTGTGTGTGTGTGTGTGTGTGTGTGTGTGTGTGTGTGTGTGTGTGTGTGTGTGTGTGTGTGTGTGTGTGTGTGTGTGTGTGTGTGTGTGTTAAAGGAAATGCGAGAACGAGCCATAGAATCAGTCTAACAAATAGTCCCTGTTAGTTGTTTTAATGAGCTAAATAATTGGTGTACAGTCTTTACACTCATTGAATTTACTTTTGTAGTTTTTATTTTAATTATCTGATATCATTATTTAGCAGGGGACGCTAAATCCTTTCATTCGAATCAACACAAACACAAGGCATTCACCCATTTACTAAACAGTTTGACAAAAGATGGACAATGTAAACAAACTGCAGTACACATTCAGTTACCAAATGCTGGCAGCGTGTGTGCAGATTACACAAGCAGCAAAGCCCTTCTTCTGGTCATCATGTGAGTTGCTGAAGGACGTTGGCTCTGCAGCCCATCATGGTCCCCCTCTTGAGGACACCATCACACTTCCTGTCTCTAAAGTGGACCTTCTTTCCAAGCTGCTGTTAATTACTCCGTGCCTAAGAGTCTCATGAGCCATCTTTTGCTTTGAAACATGCACACAGCTGCTAAAGTAGAAGAGCCAAGTGGAGATCCAGACTGACTTCCCATCAGCATGGGTCAGGTCCTATAAATCAGGCAGTAAATGAAGCACATGCATGTTAAGATTTAAAGACAGTATTGATTTCAGCTTTAATCTTAAAGTCTGCTACGTTCTTGTCGCTCAAACTTCATTCACAGATGACGAGATACAACTGAATTCCCAAGTATTAATCTGCACAGACAAACAGCATCTCTAGATACGCTGACCAATACATGCCAGGGAGAGAATGTTCCCTCTCCTCTATCATCCCATTCTTGCTGCTTGTCTTCACTTCTCTGTCCTCACTGACTCAACTCTGCAGAATGTTTCATTTCCCCTGTGGGATCACACACACCTGCTAGTCCTCCACTCAGCATCAGAAAACATTTCAGAAGCAGGCAGTGCTTTCCAACTCCATCTGTCCCCTCTCTAAACGGTCATCTCCATCTCTTCCTCCATCCTTCAGGTTAAGAGGGCTTGGCTCTCAGTCGTCTGAGTCGCCTCTAAATCCCTCTCACTCAGTCTCTCTGCTACAACTCATCAATTGGGAATCAGTTTCTTGCTATACTTTGATAATTAATTCTAACCTTCAAACTCATTTTGAACCTTAAGGAGAAAACCCTATTTGCTTAGAGTAATCAGCATTAGTTTGAACAGTCTTAAAGACACCCTGACAGGATTGAGGCGAGGCCTGAGAGAAAGTTCTGCTGAGCTTCATTGTGAGTCCAGGAGGGCACATATGGATTTGCTAGACCAACATTTGCATTTCTTAATCTTCCTATGCCGGCTTAGAGTTGGCCGTGGTTTGTGTTTACGCCAGCTGTCACGTCTGTTCTCTGAGACACACTGCCTCACTGTGGAATAAAACTGTAACTGGCACAGAGCTACAAAAGTTGCTCTGTAGTCTTCAGTGCTTCACATTCACAGGGACAAATACCACATCAAAATACAGTGTTGATTCTTTACTATTTAAATGTTTCAGGGTAAATGTCATTCTCTTCTTTCACATTCATCGCTCCATGTTGTTGACCCAAGCACCAACTGTAGGATCTTCCAGTTTAAAGCAATTATTAGTTTTGCCTGCAATCAATCAATCCAAATCCTTTGGTTCTGAAATGAAGTTTAATATGTTGCAGAGTCAAAGGGTGAAGGATGTCATTTTTGACAGTTTCTTAACTGTCAAAAATGCACAAATGAATGCAAGCTCTACATCGGGCATCACCAAATAGCAAACCCCAGACTGCGGTTCATTTTATTTACATTTTAAAAATCAAGCACTTTATTTTAAAGATGCACACTTTTCACAAAGCTTTTTTATTAATTTGGTCTATTTTATTTTCAAATGCAGCCCGAGAAGAACATTAGACATATCTACAGTATTATATGTCTGTATAGTTCAATGTTAACTGTCAAATGTTTTTTTAAATTGTACTTTATTTTTCAGTCAGTTGTCGATTACATGCAGACATTAATACAGCTATTAGGTTACTTCAATATATATCTCTAATTCATAACACAGGATAGACATTATGATGTTTCAGACCTCTGCTTGCTCTAACTGGACCTCGTTGAATTTTATTTGAATACCCCTGGTCTACATTTTCTCAGGTGTTGTGAATGGTGGTAGTAAAACCTGAGAGGGGCCTGGGGACAAATGAATGGAGCTGAAGGACTTCAGATGGGAAGCATTAATACAGTGGGTATCATATTGCAGTGGGGTTGTATTGTGATATTACGCATTTACAATATTGCGGCAGACAGTATATTGGATAATTGTTCTGGTTAATGTGGAACTATTTTCCCACATATCACCCAGCCTTATACTAGAATACATTCGTTGCTACATCCCATTACTTTACATTTAGCTGATGACCTACAATAAGTGAATTCAACCTTGGAGAGAGAAAAACTTCCGATGATCTAATAATCATAAACGCTTCTACATTGACTTAAAATAAACAAAAAATGGCTACTTGCATAAGTAAGCATTTATTGTATTTCTTTTGCCAAGGTGCAGCTTTCAGTCTACATAATATTCACTGTTCCCAGACCTGTACAGCAGAGGGAATCTGATCAACATGCTTGAAGCAGAAGTTTATATGCAGTTTAGGATGAGTAAAGTTGACTCACAGTACACAACCTTATAGGATGCTGAATGAGGCAAACAAGTCAGTCTTCATGTTTTTATTTTTATTGACGGCACAGTCTGTTCTGTAGAATAGAACACATCAGTCCCTGAACAGAAAAGTTTATTTCCTGCTTCACTAATCATGAACAACTTAGTCCCTGTGTTTTTGTTGAACTGGTATGCATTTCTTTTAAAAAAAAAGTACGCATGAATACATGTGTTGCATACATTTACAATGTAGTAATAGCCCTCTGTCTGAGGTCAGCAGAAACTGAAGAGAAATCAACATCCTGTACACAAATATATGGCCCTTCAGCAGATTAGTGTTTGTCATAACTTACATTCAGATGATTCAGTGGACACACAGAAAAGCAAGCACACCCACACACACACACCAGCTCCTCGTTTCTTCAGTCTTAGCACTTGGTATCATAAATACTGTAAAATGTGCCTTTCCAACTGTTGGGAAGTTATTGGGCAGCGTTGGACAATGTGCCATAGAAATGTTTCTATGAAGTAATTTTAATAGCGCCAGTGAAATGTTAAACATCGATTCAAAATGTCAGTGCGACCGTTAAAAATATAAATACAATCTGCAAAAGTCCCTTAACATGTACAATGGACATTCAGTAATATGCGTGCTTCTAATAATCCAAGTTTAATAAATATAATTTATAATCTCCCACTCATTAACATTGCTAGTTTAACTCCTTAATTATTAAGGATTTCAGCAGATCACTGCCAGCATCAGAGCCACACAGTTTCAAAAATCCATTCACTGACTCGACAGTGGCCCAATCCCAATGTTTCCCTTCAGACTAAACTGATACCTGATCAGCATAATATCCATCACATTTCAATAATGAAACTCATAAAATAGTGTAATGAGAATTGCAGTGAGTACGCTAGATGTTTGGGCATCCCGAGGGTGGACACTGGAACTGGGTCAGTGATAAAAAAAACTTCCCTTTAGCAAGCAGTATCTCGCACCACAAAACCAACATTCAGATATTTCAAGTCACTCCATTTACAGTTACATTCAGAAACAAATGTGTTTTATATTGCTCATTTTTTAAACCCACGTGCTTGATTTTGACAAAACAAATGACAAGCTGTCAGTATGTATGCATGTGATCCAGGTTAAAGGAAACATGGGGGGGAAGTGAATCCGACGCAAATGTGTGTTCGTCACAGTGCTTACCAGGCGTGTGTTTACCAGCGAGTGTTTGTAGCTGTACCTGTTAATGCTGTCTGCATTACTGTGTATGTGCTACATGTCCCTGTGGATGAGAACATCGACTCAAACCCATTAGAAGATGAAAACAAAAGGCCAAAAAATAAAAGCATCCTCATTAACTCTCTCTACTGCATTCCAATCATAAAGGTATCAAATTGTACAATGACATACAGTATGATTTTAGGCACGTAAGAATAGATCACACATTAAAGCCCCAATCTGGATTAATCGTATACATATATTAAGCGGGAGAAAAAAAGAGTTGCTGGTAGAAAACGATCTCTAGTGCCGATACCTCTACATGTGACAATATATCTTCCATTTTATTCCAGTGCAATTAAGGGTTTAAAAATGTCACCTCGGCTCGAATATAAGATGACAATGGTTTGCATCAAGGGAGGGAATTTAACCGTATACAGCAAAGCCTCTTCCCAATGGTAGAGAGGGTTTTTTTTTCTCTTCCTGGTTTGATTTAGCATTAGCTTCAAGCTCGAAATTGTAGACTGACTCCAAAAATAACCATTTGCACTTTTTCAAATATGTTTTCAAAGAGTACAGACAAGATGCTTTCAATAGATTTTGGATTTTCAGTGTACAAACTTGCTAGCATCCCAACATGATGACACAGGACTTTTTTTAAAGTGCAGTAACAGTAACATCTGCTCAGTGAATGTGTCGTCCTGAAATATACATCTCACCACTTCCTCATAACTGATGTTATATTCTGGCCAGTACATTACATTTTAAATGAATATAATTTTTTCTAAATTATACTCAATCAGGTTGAATATGAAAATGAGAAGCTGTGAAGTACTTTCACCAGATTGGGTCTTTAATAATATACCTTGTATGACAGTATATTGCATGTACAACATAAATGGAGTACAATGGACCCAGAGGAAGGCAACACAGCATTAGGAGTCTGCTCTGACAGTTTGTGAGTAGAACACAGTGTTACAGTGTCAGACACGGCAGCATCTCATTTCACGTCTACTGATTGTAAATAAATGAGTCGGAGTTTGGACTGGTTAGGAGTACAGATGAGTGTTTGAGGACTGCTCTGTTCATCACACTACCTTCAGGATGTCTACAGTCATGTAGGGGTATTTGGCTTTGCAATGTTGTACGCGTGCACATAAAATGCTCGTCTCAGTGTGTGAGTGGACACACTGAGCGCTTCCCTTTATGTCCCACTGTAATCGTCACCGGGTTGGTCGTTCCCTATTAACTGCCACAGCCCGTCGTTGGGCCGGGCGTGTCTCTGCTTTAAAGTCTGCATTGTGACTGTTTCCACTTCCTGTAGAGTCTGTGGTGTGTGTTTTGCCTGTGTGTAATTGGTTTCCTGTGTGGACAGTGTGTGTGGGGTTTGCATCTTATGTGGTAGGACTATTTCTGCGTTCGGGGGGCCTCCTGGGTCCTTCATCGCCATACTGGCCCCCACCATGGCCGGATAGCTTCGATTCCTCCTCAGCCCAGCGTTCAGTCCTGGAAGCCCCCCCCCGCCCAGTGCACTGTTCCCCAGTCCAGTTGGACCAAAGGGGGCTAGCAAAGTACTCCCAGATGAAGCAGAAGCAGCATGATGGGGGAGCGTGCGGAAGCGTTTCAGTTTGTCCACAAGTCGCAGGTTCAGCTTCTCCGATTGGCTCTCATCATCTGTGTCCCCTGCTCGCTCCCTCTCCGCCTCCCCCAGTACCTCCCTCAGAATGGTGCGAGCTGGCTTTGAAGCGAGGAAGGTGTCGAAAAACGGCGGGTCCTCAGTGGAAGGGCTGAACTGAAAAATTGGCCGGGTGTTGGTAGAAGAGGCAGATTTGGAGCGAGGGGAGTTGGGCGGGGTGGAGGGCTGCAGGAGGAGGGAGTCCGGGCGTTTCAACACTCGCCTGCGTTCCGGCTCGGGAGAATCGGCGATACTCCGTGTTTGTGCTCCTCTCACCGGTGTCGAAGCGCCGCTGGTGTCCAAACCCCGGTCCCAGCTGCACGGGTCGTACACTGAGGCGGAGATCCCATGCTCCAGCAGGAGGTGCACCAGGCCCAGGGACGTGCTGGTGGTCTTGGTGGAGTCTCGGAGGTTGGTGGAAGACTCGGCTAGTGAGAGGGATAGGGAGAGGCGGCGTGGGGTGCAGCAGGGGGTGTAGGAAGGTGTATGTGGTGTAGAGGAGGTGGTGGTGGTAGGGGTGCTGATATAAGCACTGCTCTGACAGGAAGACAGAGCTGAGCTGAAGATGGAAGAGTGAGGGAAGAGAAGGGGGAGGAAGGAGAGGTGGAACAGGCAGGTGTGCATGGAGAGCGGGTGATGGGACATAAACATGAACAGACATGAATTAATAAGTATTAACACTCGACTTTTAGTAACAACTAAGACTCATTAATAATTAAGTCATGCAGGAATCAACACTGTACAGGCAGCTGAGGTGTGTAGCTCAGTTCAGGCCGCATCAGTCCAAGGTATCTGTTGGCCCCGATGTCTTTTCAAATGACTACCAAAGTCCGGAGCATTAAGGCTTGCACACACATGAGATTCTTCACGGCACAATAAGTTAATTATAAGCATAGCTACACCGGAAAAGATCAGAAAGAAATCCACTTAATCCTGCAAATAGATCTGACTCATCGGGCATCTCATGACCTTTATATGGACCTTTGGTCACATGTGTAAAGTGGCCATTTACAAGGAGGATCATTACCCCTCCAGCACCAGGCAATCCCTGAGGCCAGCTATGAATTACTCTACCCACTCCAAACTTGTTACCCACCCTCCAAAAGACTACAGCAAAGTGACGTGAGGACACCTGAGCCATGAATAAAGAGGCTAGATGTGGTTAAACGCTCTCATAGCTAGGGTGTGGATCTCTGACATCAGGTTATTATCAGAGCATCCACGCTCAAACGCTGACACAGTTAGATATAATCAGTGGTTGGAGTCCTAGCATTGTGTCAAAAGCCATTAGGAAAATATTGAGAGGTAGCATTAGAGGCTATCTGAATGTAGGTGTAAAGTTAGGACGAGCTGTTATTGTGGTTTACACACACACATTCTTAGGAATGCACTCCCATGCATTGCCTCACCCATGTACACCTGAGTGGGTGCACTCAATGGGTCTGCTCTACGCCGGGCATGACAACCACATCATACAACTCCACTTCATCTTCCTCATCACATGACCTGCCAAGGCCAATCAGACAGCAGGGACACAAAGTATGAAGTCAGCCAGGTGCTGAGGCATCAGTTTCCCTGCCTCAAAATCTATCAGAGGGGAACAAGAGGGGGTTCGCTCCTTGGATGAGAGGCGGCTATTTGATTTACAGTAGAAGTGGAGACTGTTCAAGAAGCCCTGTGAGGCAAGTGGGAGAAAAGATGAACTCTGGGTGATCCATTCCCTGAGGGTGATCTGAATTGCTTTCTCTAAGACACTCAGGTTTTCCAGAAAAATCTTTCTGAAGTTTTCTTTCATCTATTTCAGGATTATTATTCCATCTAAAAGGGTGTTATTGTAATTCTCATTTTGGCCTCAAGAGACAGTAGTGCACAACTTACTTACACAACTTTCTAAATTGGACTAAATTGATTTGTGTTTTCTTCCAGGTGAGTATTATTGTTTACCTGTAAACATGTTATATTAATGTCATGTCTTTTTGGCGAGACATTTTAATTTAATTGGTTCTTATCTGCCATTAGGAAAAACACATCAATAAGCATAGAGCAGTAACTTGACTTTTAGATTTTTCTCCTGGCTTTTTAAAATGTTTTCACCTGATTCACAGATGTAGGAGCTATGAAATATTCTTCTTCTTATGGCACCAGTTCTCAGCTCATCAGCACATGACAGGAAACATTCATATCAGACCTAGAAAAGGGATCTCCAGATTGATTCCTCACTTGTGGTCTCTTTACCTCTCTGGGCTTCCGTAGCTAACCTTGTCAGACATATACCGGTTACTACAGTTGGATGCCATTATTTTCTACTGAATGCTTCCTTTTACATCAGACGTAGCAGCAGCTCCTTCTCTTTATGGGCTATTTGGTAAAACATTAATGCAATAAATGACTACAGGTAGAAACATTTTCTACCCTCATCATTTGTCTATAACAGCACACTAAATTCATATAAACAAACAAAGGACTAAACAGTAATAAAAAAGGTCTGCAATTGAAGATATTTACCTTTGGGATACAGAGGTCAGCTGATCAGAGGGGTGGAGAATCCTGCAGGTGGTGTAGGTGTATGTAGAGCTAGTATGGGAGATACACTTCCCTGGGAAGTTTACTAGAGGAGAGGGGAGGGGAGGAGAACAGGAGGAGGCCGTTAGTACTGAGACAAAGGGTACCAAGCATCGCTGCAAATATACTGTACATAGAGTGGAGAAAATATAGATAATGATTATAGTAGGAGCCCCAAGCAAAAAGCACCAGCATTTACGGGACGAATGATTGAAAGCAAGAAAAACTGTAACTTTTTGTACACTTTGAGGCAGAATTCTTATTAAAATAAAAAAGGCAATGTGTAATCACTATCCCCTTGAGAGAAAGCTACACTGTTACACACACATTTTTATAGATGTTTCTTATTTCATTTTTAGTGATGTCATTTGTGATTTTGGAAATATTGTTTAGTTCTGTGGTTAATCCTAAAATTGTAGGACTAAATGTTCAGCAGGTATGCGCCCCATCAAAATTCATGTCCGAAGGTGACATACCATTCACCGGAGCTTCAGGTCAGCTCTAATATAAACCCACCGTGGGTGTCATGTGGTCATGTGACTTGGACAGCTGCACTAATAACACCTGATATACACCTACGTGCTCACATACTGGAGCCAAGCCATGGTATTTCTGGGCGTGCGTGTTTGTGTGGTGCTCTAGTGTTTTAGTGTCGACTGCTAGAAGACATTAAATAAGCACTAAATTCTAAAAATTACACCTAAACAATAAAACACTATTAGATTGTATTTATAAAAAGCGAAAGACACCATATGAAGTGGCCAAGTTGATGAAGAGGATGGTTATGGGCAAAGAGTAAAAAAAAAATTGTGATTGGTTGGAAAAAGCATATGTGGCAGCTAAAGAAGGTTTGAAATGAGAGGAAGAATATGAGGAGTTTAATTAATAAACAAAAAACATGTACTCTGTCCTGATGGGGTTTGATGGCTGCACACACAAGGACTGCCAGTGGGATGGGTGGGGGTTCGTGAGCATGAGCGTGCAGGTAGGGACGTCACATGGGGGTTGTGAGATGTCCGGTGAATACATCCCCAATCCCTTCCCCTCCCCCACCTCCCCTCTATCCCTATGCTCCAGGGTTACAAGGGTGGGTGCAGTGACCTCAGGTAAGTGCTCCCTCACCAGGCAGACGGTCAACTGGGGCGGCCTGTTGGGCCTGGAGCTCCTTAAGATCCACATGCCCATTCATCTCTGAAGAAGAGGGGAGAGGGGAAGAAGAGGAGCAGGAGAAGGGAAGGGGCGTGTCTGCAACATGTCCATCTTTTATGTGAATGGCTTCTCGAGTCCTGCACATGTCTCCCCGCAATGTTTCTGATTGGCTATTCTCATCATTGTCTTCAGTTTTGTTACAGCAGACGGGGGGAGAAGAGGTACAGCGCAGCATGTCCATGGGAGCCGAACTCTCGCCAGACAAGACAGAGAAGGAGTCACATGACACTTCGTCCTCCTCTGGTTGGTCCAGCTGCCAGCCCTCTTCCTGTTCATCCTGCTCTAAAGTGCGGAAGCCCTTTGTGACCACACCGGGCCGATGATCCAGCAAAGCGCCCATGTGGGGTTGAGCCAACTGCTGCCAGGCATGGAGAGTCGCAGAGCCTGGGGAGAACAAGGTCAGAGCAAAGCAAATAATGTTATAGAATTATATCTATCCAGTAATGCTCATCAGAATGATAAATTCTCTCCATACGGGGCAGTGTTGGGTTTAATTACAAGATCTGATTCAAATGTTATTTCAAGTTCCATCCTAGCAAAGAACTTTTATCTTAGGTTAAATGTTATCTAACAATCTGTATTTTGTTATGAATACTACACAACTACAGTCTTTATAATCCTTCACTGAACTTAAAACGACTATCCAACCTAAATTAGATCAGCTTCACATTTTATAAGAGTATCAGATTCCTTCAGTAAATGTTATTTCTATGTTTAAATGTGTACACATGTTCTCCAGCTGTCTCCTGGCAGACGTCCTGCATATTACCCATAGCCACACATTCCATGTCACATACACGTGTACTCAGACAGGAAAAGGCATTTATTAAACTCTCTGCACCTAGGCACATTTGTCTCATTTCAAGTCCAATGAATGCTTGTTTTATCTCGCAAAGGGGAAGGTTGCGTGAGAAATGTCAGTACACAAACAAACAAAATAAGAGTAGCCCAAAAAGGAGGAGGAAAAAGGGAAAGGTGAGAAAATTAGTAAGATTTTATTCAAGAAATCAAAGAAAACACACAAGTTGAACAAAAAGGATGTAAAGTGCAAAAACAAGACAAAACCAAAGTGAGGAAAAGGAGTGAAAAAGATGAAAAGTACATACAGTAGTACGGCACAAATATAGCAGGATGGCTGTTAAAATAGCTGTCTCCATTCTTGTTTAATTTCTGTTCATCTGACAGCATAATTACTATGTATTATTTTAGTATGAAGGCAGAACACTGACAAAGAAAAAAGAAACATAAAAATCTGAGAAAGCCTTTCAACCTACCATCATTAGACTTGAAATTAAACATTGTGTTTAGTTGACTCTTCTTCTGCCCTGCACAACATTTACCTGTCACAGCGTTACCATGCACCATGAGTGCTGTGACAGAGTTTGAAAACTAGGTGGTGCCAGTTAACAGAAAGCACCTCTATAACTGCACTTCTCACAGTCTTTTAGTGGACAAAATGTTTAAAGTGATAAACGTTTTACGGCAAAACAATATTGAAATTATTATGGCTGTTTGACCAACTAAATAATATTAGATAATGAGTACTTAAGGTACAATTCCCCCCCATATTCTATCATTGCATTATTGTCCATAACCATTACAGTATGAAAAAAAAAAAAAAGCCATTTAAAGTACAACATCCTACCTCAATGCAAAAACAGTAAATACCCCTTTATGTTGTGCTATACATTTTTAAATATCTAGAAGACCTGCTTTGAAAAAGATAAACAGCACAAGTCTGTGTGTAAAATATAAAGCGGCGTTAATGGCTTGTGGAAGGTGAAGGTGTGTTATGGATGGGTTATAGGGGAGGAGGTGGGGGTGCCGATACAGCACAAATGTATTATTTCTCGTAGTCTACATTTCAAACCAGCAGCGTGGCTGTGTGTGTCTGAAGTAAAAGGAGTGCTGGAGATTTAAAGGGCCCTCCTGTGGATCCAGCACCTCTAGCAGGCCTGTGACTAAGGCTAGTGGAGCTACGACGGGGGGCCGCAGGATGCTCAGGTCCGACAAACTGGAGCTCCTCTGCTGGCCCTTAAGGTCCTCAGAGGCTCTCACAAAGATTTGAGACTGACTGCTGCGTTGAAAACTAAGATACTGATCCTGCTGCTGGCTCTGAAGGGACGGGCTCTGGCTAGTGTGTAGGAACCTGTTTATATTGTGTGCTAGGCTCAGTTTCTGACTCTGCTGAGGGTTATCAACATGTTCCTTTTCTTTTGGTGGGGGGTTCTGATTTTGACTCTCTTTTTCCTTGTGTGGAGGATCGGGGGACTTGTGGCTCTCAGAGGAATAATCACCTTCTAGCGGCTTTACAATCTGCAGCTTATCCGGCAGGTAGGACCTGGCTGTGAAAGAGTACCCTGACCAGACGCTTCCGAAGGAGGGATGTGAGCACATCGACAGCAGGCTGTCTGTGGGCGTTCCCGGGCCCCCGCTGCTCCCCTCGCCCCCCTTTTCTTCATCTTTGGCCAGGTAGGCCAGCTTTCTCTCCCTCTCATCCTCAAAGAAGCGTTTCTCTGAGAGGTAGTTGTCGCGGCGGAGGGACAGACGTCGCAGGGCTGCCTCCAGGTCCCTGCCGCCCGGCGTCCCTGGGGTTCCAGGGGGGCGCTTGTTAGAGTCCTCAGACCTGGGGAGGAGAATGTAGTTTACAGTGTTGAGTTTTTGTGATGATTTCTAACATCAGGATCTCGGTTTTGTTAGTCACCTGTTGTTCGAGATTATATTTAAAATGAAGGAGCTGCTGAGGATTGAAGTCTGAAACTTACGCGGCAAACGGATATAGAAACTCTAACATTACCTATAGAAACACTTAGAAATGTTTCCAATAAACTAAGAAAAAAAAATGCCAAAGAAAAGTACGTCAGGTAAAGTGGAAAAACCTTTAAAAACCTCCAAGAAACAAAGAGGAGTGGATCTGTCCGTACCCGTCATCCGGACCCTCCATGATGCTGCCTGTCCTGTTGTCCAGGATGATCCCACTCCCGGTGTCGTTACCATATAAGGAGTTGCAGGGAGGGGTGCCCACCCTGCTTGAGCGCCCTGAGGTAAGGCATGAGGTCCGATTGGAGCCGGGAATGTTGAGGGAGGAGGCAAGGGATGAACGCTGCTGACGCATCAGGTTCAGATTCTTCACCGTCTGGAACACTCGCTTTGGTTGCATTCTGTAGGAACATGATCACATACATAGTACATTTAGAGGTAAATAATCCAAACTGAAGTCTTGTTATGTTTCCATAAGCATATGTTTCAATAAGTAAACCTATAAAATGTTCCTTAAATGGCAGACCTCTGCTCTTCTACATCCGGATCATCATTCTGGAGCTCCTTCCTCATGGTGCCCTCTATTTCTGCTGCAAGAGAGTCCTGCAGAAGACAGGGTAAATGATTTTGTAGCAACTGAGAGCATGGTGCTGTGATACTGACGGACGTGTTAATGAGTGTCAGCTCACCATGGGGAACAGACCCAGAGAATGGAAACGCCTCGTTGTGCTGAGCGGTAGAGTTTTATTTCTCAGGTTCTTCAGCTCCTCCTGAGCCTCGTGAAGCATCTCCATGCACTCTGCATACTTATCCTGTAACTCTAGCAGCTGGAGGAAGGGGGAGGGAATTATGAAAAAAATTACACAATTCGAATTGACTGGGCTAAATTTCATCATGGATGAAATTGCACTTAGTAATATAGGTTTTGTACCTGGAGTTTTGGTATATAGAGGTCTGAAATGTGCGCAAATAACTATTTCATACTGGATGTATCCCGTGTTGTGCTCCTTTCTTAATTCATGGTTTTATTTATGGCGTTGGTGGCTGGCAAGTTGATGATTGCCTTACCTCAGCAGTGAGTTGTCGCTGGGCATCTTTGGCTGCACCTAAGTGCTGAGTCAGCTCCTCGTTCTCCACTGCATACTACAATCAGGATATACAAAAAACATGCAATGTATTCTGCCTCTGCTTTATAAAACTGCAAGCATATAAATACAACAAAACATAATCAAGCAATGTTTGTATAGTCTACACATATTAACGGAAGATATTTAACATCATCAGTATGAAAGATGTCATTTTTTTCTTACCATCTTGGCCTTCCTCTGGAGGTCTACTATCTGAGAGAGGAGGTGTGTGATCTCCTCCTGCTGTCTGGAGGCGTCCTCTGTCTTTCTGGCCAGATCATCAGCCAGAGAGGAAATCTGCACGTTGGCATCACCTGGAAACATCACATACATTTAAAATAAAAATATCCATATTACATAACGCAAGTTTAGTCAGACCAATACTCACGTAGTTCTTTGACACAGTCATTGACAAGCTGCAGCTCTTTCTCCTCATAAGAGATTGTTTCTGTCTCCAAATGACTTGCCTGAAACAACAAAAAGGAAATTAAGTATCAGACATCACACAGTGGACATAAATGATCAGCCTAGTAACACATTTCAAGAGCTTGTAGTCGGGTGTACCTCAGATCGCAATGATTTGTTTTCCTCCTCCAAATCTTTAAGTTTCTTCTGCAAGGAGTCCAGGGGGAAAAAAATTGGAGTTGACACATTGTTTTCACTGGGACGCACACTGTAAAAACACACACAAACATACATGAGAGAGAGAGAAATGTGATGCAGAATCCATCCTGCAATTCTACAGAAAATGTGAAATGTCCATATATTATATAACACATCATTTATCACATTTGTCTTCACAAAAAGACTGAATTCCCATACACAACCGCACTGCATACTGTTCTAAAGGAGTGGTGTATGAAAGGAGACTCACGGTGTGGAGGTGGTTGACTCCCCCTCACTTTCCTCGGCTGCGCTGGTGTAGAACTGTAACAGCTCATCTTTCATGGACAGGTCGTGACGCAGCTGAGACACCTATATGTGTACGGAGACAGAGAACAATAGAGATGAATCTGATGTTGCACTGCTCTGAACTCATAGAGACCATAACAAAGCTCCAACCCCTGTAAGGCGGTATAAAACTGACAGTGACAAATGCGTACCTCCTCTCGTATGTGCTCTACTTGCTCCTCCAGCAGCTCATTCCTCTCACTGAGGGTTTTGTTTTTCTTCAGCAGCGACTGTCCGATGCGAGCCGCTAACTCCAAGTCGCGTTCTTTCTGCACCGAGATAAGAGTTTCGTTTAGCGTTCTCAGGTCAAAACACGACATCTTAATAAAATATATGTTTAACCACTCCAATAACTATTCCGATTGAATGCTTGCAGTGTGCATTCGTCCTACTGGTACAAACTAAGGCAATACAGTAGAAGTAATTACAATAATACCTCAACATGGTGAAATTAAGAAGTAAACAGCAGAGGTTAGAAACAAAACAAGGTGTCCACACAATACTCATGACAATCAAAATTTCTTGAACCCTTAAATGGTTTCTGTTGTCTGAGAGATACAGTCATCTGACAGGCTCTGCGCATGTTCAAAATGGGTTTAATATTGGCGTAACATGGGTGTAATAGCGGTCTACTAAGTGTAATATGGGTGTATTCATGTGTAATAGTGTTAAATTGGTGTAATGTAAAAATAGCAATCAATTATTCTCCAAAATATGTTTATGTGATTACCCCTTTGAAGGTTAAAATCCTCAACACCGAACTACAGTATAATTAAAGCTTATTATAAATGTGTACAAAGACTGCCAGGCACTCCTGTTTCTTGGAATGTCTGGTTGCGATCAATAACAATCACCATGGCAACATAGAAGTACACAACTGTTTAGAACACAAGGATTATTAATTAGTGTACAGTTACAAAAGTCTGCATAGTGAATGTTAATGCTTTCTGAACCAAAGTAGTTAACTTCTCACAGCAGTGCAGGTCAGTACCGTGATCTCTCTCAGGGTCCGTTTGTTGATGATGCAAAATCTCTGAATACCATGTTTAGGTAATGGCTGGCTCGCTGGCTTTTGAATTTCATAGATCATTTAACAATGACAGCATTCTGTTTCCACATTTTTCATTAATGCAGATAAAGCCGTCTGAGCTCCTTACCAGCAGCTGATGTGGATTACTTAGATTTGAATATCAGCTGCTGCCAGCAGCTATTTTATGATGCCATGAAGCTCATAAAGCTACTTATGATCAAACCACATACTATACAGCAGTAACAACATTTAAGTCTGCGTGCACCGCACTCCTTTGTGTTTGTTTCAGCTTGAACTGATCTCACCTCTTCCAGCAGTCGAGTGACAGCATCAATGTCACTGTAGGTCTTCGTCATCTGGCCCACTCTGTCAGCACACAGCACTGCACACAAGGAAAGACAAGGGCATATAAAGGCTCAATACAAAACTCCCCAAAGGTAACTGAATAGTTGATGGACTCAATAATAAACTACTATGTATGTAAAATGTGTGACCTCACCACATTCATCCCAGATTTCATGGTTTCTCAGCTGCATCTTTAGCTCCTCGTTACAATGTTTTAGACTATACTCCCCATGTTGGAACACACCCCAGATGTGTTTAAGTTTTATAAAGCAGGTGACAGAAAAAACCCTGTAGTGGCATATGATGTGTTACTGCTTCATGCTTCATTCTTTAAAATGATGGATCTTTTTTTAAATAATGAAACTAAAGTAGTCTTCATATAGACACCACTTTACTAGAATAAGGTACACCTACCTCAAGCTAATGCAGTCTAACGCAGCAGCCATTCAAAACAACCCTATCTTTATTAAATTCCGAATGTTAGTTTTTTCTTTTAACTGTTTTACAGATGTTGATACGATGGTTGTATTGCGTTATGGATGCGTTTCCAATATTTACTCTTCCGTGTTTGATAAAAAGGGTCAACTGAGGACTGAATTCACATTACCCAGCTCAAGATAACTCAAGATTCTGCTAACACGCAATTCTGCTACGTGACAGATAACATACTGTAGTTTAAATGATTGAGAAATAAACAGCCCCCCCTGGTGCCATGCTATCCATATTTATTGTTCCTAAGAAGTATACGCCCATAATGATATACCTTTCCTCCACTATTCATACCCCCTGGATTCAGAAAAGATAACTGACTTAATGTGAAGACAAACCACACGTACACAAGCACGGTCATTATCAACTCCTCCCCTTGATACAAAGCTCAGACTTTAAATGAATCATTTAACGATCCATAAAGGGAGATTATTTACCTCAGAAGTCAACATTAAAACAGGGTGTTGTTGATAGTCACACATAACTGTATGTCTCTTTTTGTGGCAAAATATCGATGAAGGGGAATTCTGAGGAAAAACACTAAACTAAATCCTCATCCCAAGAGTGACTTATTTAATTGGTCTATTAGATAATGTGGATTGAGTTGTTCTAGGTTACATTCTGGGTTGGGATATTTATTTTTGTTTCTTTAGTCACTTTTAACGCAGTCAGTTGGAGAGAGTGTATCGTCCAACATCACATGATGTGTCATACCAGGAAGCACAGCCAGATAATATGATCCACCCGTTTTCACAGATATAATAATTAACTTCAGTTTAGAAGGACCAATGTTATATCAGGCTACACAGTGGAGCTAATTCCGAGGCCTGGAATGTAAAACAGCGTCAGCTAATGCAAACAAGAGATTTTCATATCCTCTTTCATCACAGGCAGTGCACTGTATGGCAGCTCGACACAAGGCCTCAGTCGACTATGCTTTAGTTACAGATATTTTCCATCATTATCATCCATTATTTAATAAGCTTCTATTCCACACAGACAAGGTCCAATGAGCTGTATGACACAGAGGCATTTGTTTCATTAAATAAGGGCACCTCATGCATTTTTTCCCCTTAAATACCGACAGGATTTGAACAATTTCCCGTCTAAACCCAACACACTCAAACATACTTAGGGGTGCTAAAGAAGAACTACTTAAACAAGAGTCTACACTAATCATCTGCAGCCAAGCTAGGTCTGAGAGGCTGAACCTAAACGCATTTATACTTGCTAATGCTAAGATTAGCATGCTAAAATTCAGCTTTTTAACTGCACAAAACTGCAAAACTCTTTTGTTTTGTAAGTATTTCATTAAGATACAGACAAGGTAAATACATACAGACAAGTATAAAAACATCCACATGTATAAGCTTCTGTCCTGGGTAATTTGTTAGAGGGCCATATAGTGTTACCAAGGGAACAAGCAGGCATGGGAAACAACAACCAGGAAACATACTTATGTGAACATGCACACACGTACACAAAGAAATGCACTGATAAAAGATCTCTTTGTTTTTGACCTAATGAAATCAAACACTTGATAACACAGGGTGCAGCCTGTTTACCTGTCACACTGTGCATGTGCGAGTGCACTCTTTCTATACATCACCCCGCTACTTTATTTTTTATTTCCATCATAACGCCACCAAGTTAGATTAATAAGAGGGAGCAACTAAAAATAATAAACATTTAAGCTGGCATGCTAATATAGAGAGCCTTTACAATGACGGTGGACGTCTCCTGTCTACTTGTTGCTGTGTACAGATGCAGGTTAAAGGAAGCAGAGTTACTGATATCAGAGCAGGTCGAGTAGAAACAGCGATTAGCTATGATCCTCAGCAAACTGCTACTTATGAGTTCCTGCTATACTATTTTGTTCGTTTCATTTTATTTACTTATTTATTCCACTGTGGTCATAAATGGGCAGGTGAAAAGGACAAGACAACAGGTTAGAGGAGGCCAATGTCACCTGGATAGCATTAAAGGAAATGTAACTTAATATTGGAACGTGATCTGGGTGCTTTCTTGGTGTTTTATACGCAGAGCAGGTAACTTAAGATACAGCCAATCTCTTGCTCCATCTCTCCCTCCCTTTGTTATTTTTTCCAGGAATGTTAAAGGAGGGGAAAACTGTTTGGTTTCAGTCAACAGTTCCAAATGATGTCCCAACAAGTGTAATGTGTGAGTTGAAATGTAATTAAAGCTCAATAAAAGAGCCATGAGCAAAGCCAGGAGCCAGACGTCTACAGTTTGGCTCCATCAGCCCCCATGTTGCTACTGGGCAACAGACAACACACAGGTTCAAGGCCAACAAACAAACACCAGGACAACGGACGGTTAGAAGCCCCTGTTATTCTAAATCAATGCCCAAAACACAGCCAATGTTAAAATGTAATATAAAATATACCTCTTAGTGTTCCTTATCAGACTCGGATTGAACTTTTCTTCATGGCCAATATAAAACATGTTGGTGCCTCATATACATGTCATGTATCTGACCCCGATACTTTATGATTATGTAGTTTTTAATTTCAGGTCACCAGATGACTAAGAAGTCTTGCAGCTGTCTTCCTCATGAAGTCTGTATAGAGTATAAATTCCCAAAGGGATTATGCACAAGTGAAAACACGTTAATATAATGTAAGAAGCTTTGAGCATTATTTAACAGATTTACAATATATCATGATGCCAATGCAATTACAGCTGGAAAGAAAACAGCCCAACCCATATTTGAACATGTCAAATCAGACCAACATGAACATTAGGGACTGCACCAGCAAGATCAAGCCATCACCCATAGGAGACAAAACTCTGAAGGGTTACACAAGCATATTAATCTTCTTCAAGACCCTCATAGCTTCAGGACTAATCAATACTGAGGACTCAGGTAGCAAGCAAACCAGCAAGAACAACTCAAAAAAGACTACCTTCAAACAGAACCTGTTGCTCTTCATCCATCTCCTCTTCCTCCTGCTCTGTGCTCTCCTCACCGGGATGACACACATACTCCTCCACCTCTTCTTCTTCTTGTTCTCCTTCTTCCTCCAGCTCAGTGCTTTCATGACTAGGTAGACTAACATATTCCTCGTCCTCCTCTGGCTGCTGGGAGTACTCCATCCTCCCCTCTGGCACTGAGGCTATCCTCTAAACCGCAGAGCCTGCAGGTGTGCCGCCATGGCTCCTACCTGTTCTGTGTTCACTTCAGGGTGTTTCTACTGCTCCAAGCAATACCTAATCTGTGTGTGCCAAGGACAACAGCAGGTGTGTATACAGTAGCCACTGTACATGACTGCCAACGTATGTCTGTGTATGTCTGTCAAGTACCACATCATGTCTGCTGACTGACTTTCTAAAAGTGTGTGTTTCATTTGTTCCCAGAGTTAGCCCCATGAGACAACCTGATAACCTGACTCCTCCCCTTCTCCTCTGTGACTGGTCAGTGAACGGGCTGTTCCACTTTACCACAGACTGGGGGTGGACACAAACGTACTGTTTATAAAAATAATTTACTTTTTACAGTCAGAAAAGTAATTTTAACACAACACATGAGAGCTTTGACAGTAATCTGTGCTATTCATCTCTGACTTGCTCAACCTGTTAACTAAATGTAACCTGAAGTGGTTGAGGCTGGCACCAACAGAAGCAAATCCGGGTCTAGATAGAGAGACACCAGTTTCTCAGGTTGTCTTTAAAGCTAATAAAGGCAAGTCCTTTTACAGCACAATCCCCCCTCAAGTGAATCTGACTTGGTACGTTCCATTCAGCCTCTGTGGTGACAATAGTGCATAGCGAACAATAACAGACGTGCACCTGTTTCCAGGGCGTGCCAGTCACAGTGAAGCATTTATAGGTGAAAGTGTTGACACAAACCTAACCTGCCACTTGTGTCATAAGGTGAGAATCATTGAATAGTTTCAACTGGGCTGGAAGTTTGGTAAATGATCAAAAAAAATTAAGGGATATTCAAAACACATTTTAATATGCACCACACTGGGAAGTAATGCTAATGAACAAACATCTATAAAAAGGGACAGTTTAAGCATTTCCCCTCCTCCCAAACACTCATCAATAAGGATATCATGTGAAGGAGGAAGTGATAGCAAAACAACTCCTATTTTATTGGCATCCATGATTTATCATGTTATTAGTACCCATGTTTTCTTGGATTTACCAATTTTTTCACACATTTTTTTCTTCTCTTAGGTTATAGACAATATGATGTGTTTGAGTATTTTACTGTACATGTGTTTTGTCTTGAAATTCCAATAATTAAACAAATCTGTATAAATATAGGCTGTTAAACATGAGCACTGAAGACGAGAGAGACATTTGAGGGGGATCAGTAGCAGATGTTGTTACAGAGGCAATGTTCTGAGACAGTGAGTAGACACATCTTCATGCAACTACAGCCCTATAAATTCACTGCACACCTTGTGTACTGTACAAACTGGGGCTGATTTCACCCATCCACTCCATTCCCAAATTGGAATCATACAGGAAAGTGGATGCTGGGAAGGACTTTTAAATTATAACAAAATTATCAAACAAATCCAATTCAAAGACTACTGCCCTAAAACTGGCCCAGAAAGACAACCTTAAATGCAAGAGAAAACTAAACTGGGTAACATTGACCAGAATATGCCATGGCTTCAATAGGGGTTAATAAAAATGGAAGCTAAAGGAAGAATCCAATAGCAAACTTCCAAACCCGTCTATAAGCGTGTCCAATCTTTGAAAGTATGGAGCAAAAACTACTTTGGAAAATACAAAACTAGACCTTTTCTGACTTAAATTTCACAAGAAGAACTGAACAAATTAAAATGTATGTCAATTTGATGTGTCCACTTCTCTGCTCATGGGTCACTGCTCAAGTGTTAGAAATACTGTAATTGGTTTAGAAATCTGATGCCAGCTCACTGTCCTGCATGCTTGAGTAATTCCTTACAATGATCCTATGGAGACCATGACAAAGAAGCAGAGGACAAACAGCGCTTAACGCTTCTAGGAACTGTTTACACTATCCCATTGCTTTTCCGGTCACATTCACTCTTTACACTCCACTTGTTTCTCCCTTTCATGCACTCCTGCTTTTCACCACATTTCTTTGTTCAGTCTCTGTTGACAGACTGAGTTTGTACAGTAGTTTGGTAGCATTAATTGGACAAGTCCTTTACACTTATACCATTTAGACAGCTGGATGTATAAACCTGTTGAAATTAAGATATCCACCCAGCTAAAACAACAACTGTATGGCTCAACATCTCTTTACAGTCTTATTGGCAGAGAAACTGAAGCAAAATACAGCGGGACCTTTTTGAGTAAAAAGCAACAGAAAATCAAATCATTCTTCCAGTGAGGAATCTAGACTCCAAAAGCAAATGCAAACATGTGTGATGTAGGGGAAACAATTCCCATCTAAAATCTAATACTCATTTAAAGCTTGAATACGCACAAGCAATTTGGGATGGTTTCTCAAACCACATTAAGTACTGGCACACAAATCCATGCTTTGTTTCCCAGCTCCATTCTTGTTTCCTGTGATTATCCCTCAACCCTGTCACCCCGCTCCCTAGAGGAAGATTTTTGCCCTCTCCCAGCCCCTCTCTGTCCTCCTGGGTGCCCTCCATCCAAGGTGCCAAAGAGTATTTGGCAGGATGCTATTGACAAGTGTGGTTTAGAGCAGCATGCAAATCATTGAGCTAAATATAAGCTAACCTACTTCCGCATCGCCCCCATGCAAATCTCAGAATAACACAGAACCAGCTGCTTTCTATTTCTGCCTCTACGTTACACAAGCACCTTTATCAAAGAAACGGCATGTCCCTCGCTCATTCAGCAGAAATATCTCATTGTATAACCGATAGTGAGTGTAGCAGGACACATTTCAGCAAAGACTGGTAACCAAACATGTGTTAGCAGCTACGGCTAAATAACATTTCAGACATTTAATCTGCAAAGCTCACACGGGGTGGGGTGCTGACAGAGGCGTTCAAACTGTTATGTAAGGATCTCACAGAGCATCCCTGACACACATGCATAACATAGTGCACATAACAACTCTTAAATCACATAATCTCCCTTGAATCATTAAACCTTCACATTAGAGCACATATCAAAATATACAACTGTAAAATACACAAAAAATGCACCTTTGCTCAGCCAAATTGAGAACGATTATAGCAGGTTATATCTGAACTTATTTAATGGATTATGTAGATCATTAAGATATAGACTATAATAAAGCTGCCTTACAAGACAAGGGAGGAGAGGGCGACAAACGGAAGAGCCAGATGCAGCACCATCAGGCCTGTAATAAACCGACCACTGCTTTGACCTGCTATTAGTCACACATGTCACATGACCTGGTGCCATCAGCCCTCCTCATACCTCGACTGTGTGCGTGTCAATCTGTAGAATCATTATCCACAAAGGCTAAATACTGCTTTTAAAAGAAATGCAGGAACATTACAAACGTGCCTGTAACTTGACAGAAATCCACAATAAATATGTACATTTGTATGTGTTTTAGTTTTATTCATTTTGTTTTACCTATGTGTTTCTATTGCTAACTATGTTTTGTTACATTTGTAGGCTTTCTAACGTTTGTGTTTTTGGCCAGTTTCTCGCCACATTTGACAGACAGAGTGTAACAAAATATACAGACATTAACACAAGATGAAAACAGACGTTAAGGTTAAAATATGGATCTTTTTTGTGGGGGATTTTTCCGCCAATAATCAATCCTTATCAAATGGCATTTACATGTCATGTCAGGCTATTTCACTGCTCTCAATATCTCCCAACAAGCGTAACGTCCTTTTCTCTCAGCTACTTTGTCACTACTTTGACAATCTACCAACAGCCTCCCCCTTTAATACATTGTTCTCAACAAACAGCATCTGCCACCACTTCCCATACATCTCTTCAGCTCAGCTGGTATCTCTTTATCAGCAGCTGTGATACGCAGGCAGCTGACATCAGCATTATACCCATTCACTACATGCACAGAGGAATCAAAACTCACCACTCAAACCCTGCTCCAGCCACACTTCCTACACCTACAGCTAGTCATATGAGCGACTATTTTAGAAGCATCACTGACTCAGCGTCCACTGAGCACCTGTTACAACACCCACTGTATCCAGCAGACACTGCCCGCTGATATCTGCCGTGATATTTTATTTAGTCCTTAATGCACAAGGTCAAATTCTGTGTTCTCTCACATGTAGATGAAGACGAGTAGGAAGAAGTCAGTTTAATGCGACTCCACTAGGGGTTTATTTGTGAGGACAAGTAAAGGATTTGATCTTTTATGAGTTTAATCACTTTATAACCCACCGTTTCTATGTTGATGGGATAAATGTCTACCTATCACAAAGCTTGTTTAATATGAACTAATCCAGCTTGATCCTGGCACGATCTCTCTGCCTTAACGTCACTGTGGGTCAGCAGAGGACATGTTATACAATCTGGCCAGCGGTTATCAAACAACTCTACAACACAGACAGGTTATTATTAAAGCTTTCAATATATCAATGAACTTTAAATCCAAAATGATAAAGTCCAGGAGGTACTTTCTAACACTAAATCTGATTCAGTTTCTGTTATTATACATTACACATACGTGGAGATCTACATCTAATTGATTGTGCGGCTCACTCGAGTTTCTCGACAGCTTGTATCTTGTTTTGATATCTCAATGAGGTGATTCAGGTGAATTACCCTTATTGGGATATTCATGAATATCGACACGCGACTTGGGAAAGTTGTCTAGCTTACTTTCAAAGTAGGAAAATGTGAGATAGCTCTATTTAAAAAAAATAATTAAAAAAACATACAAGAATAAGAAGGTAATAAAGAACAGAATGATTTGATTAGATTTTAAATCAAATTTAGCGTTTATATAAAGAGTAATCCTAGTATTTATGAAGTGATTCCAGTGTATGGTACTGCCATTTTGAAAAAGTACGCTTATTTGGAAAAAGATCAGGATAATATGGTTGATTAGACCAAGATACTTGGGATATTTCACACAATTACCAACAAAAAGCACCATATTGTGTATAAAATCCACCTCTTATCATGTCTACAGAGCCAGTAACATGAGCGATGAGCAGTCAACTCTTCAACAACAGGTCAGAGCATAAAAGTGTCTTACCATCAGCACACTCGTCATAGTACCAGTCCAGCTCGTAATAGTCCCCCCTCACAAACCTCTGCCCTCTGCTCTGGCCTCGTCTGTTCATCCTCACTGTTTCCAATGTCCCAGCATGCTTTTTGAGACAACCAGTTGTGGCTGGGGTCTTCCGAGTTACTGATAGTGTCTGTTACTCAGTCAACTGTCCAGTTCTGCTCTCCCAGCATGCTTAGCAGCTCCCAGCTGGCACACAGTCATTATTAGTGACAGCCTGCCCATTCTGTTCATATGTCCCATTTCTGGCCGACACTCATTAGCAGCAAAGTGTCAGCGTGTTATGCTCCATATTTCCCATTTCTGCATGTCATCCCACAAAACCAGTTATTGCGTCATCAGTTGTCAGCAGAAAAAACACATAGCCACTTTATCATCCTTTTTTTCCATGGTTTGTTTCAGCAAATGTGTCGCTTATTTCGAATCAGTCGGTGTCCTCTGGTTTCTCTCCATTTCCCGTCCCATTAGTTTCCCTCTGTCACTCCAGAGCTTCAGCATATGTGCCAGACTCTATCCTCTCACGTCTCCATCCATTAATAGCTTCCTGTTAACTCATCCTCCTGTGCTGCTGGCAGTCTGTCCTCTGGCCCACTCTATCGGAGGTCACACTACAACAGTTGTCCTCTCTTTTGTAACGTCCCTTGCTCAGTCACAGCACTATATCTACACATGCAGCACCGCATCTCTAACAATGACTCAATAAACACAGGGATTGAGAGAGCAGCAGCAGCAGCAGTCACGGGTTTTGCAGCAGAGGTGAAGAAAATCATGACACAGTGGAGTGGGCGGGATTACAGGATGCCCACAGCCAATCAGAGGGAGCACTATCACTAGCCTGCTCCCGCCCTACATTCGTAACGCAAGCATCGCCCCCTCCTCTCCTCTACTTTGTCCTTCTGTGACGTTGCTATAGTAACAGGCTCAGACTCCCAAGGCCTGGTGCTGAGCAGCATAGCATGTAGAGCAGTTAGCAGCAAAGCAGTGCAGTGTTGGCAGAGGTGACGTGGCCAATCCAAAATGAATGAACACAATAGGCATTCAAGAGCTAGTTATTTTGGCTGGGGAGTGAGGGAATAAGCTCAACACACACCAACACTTCTAGGATGAAGCTTGCACAAGCTTACATCCAGAAGCTACAAGGCTAAAGGCAGAATGCTAACTGGGAGAAAGTTAGCTTTTATAATATGCCTTTATGATGTGTAAAAATGGAACTCCTGCTCGTAAAGTGACTTGTACACTGTTTAATGCTATTGAGCAAGAGAGAACATTTTCACTGCTCCACATACAGTGAAGTTACATAAGAGATTCAGCTACAGTTCATGTGTTAATCCTTTATGCTATCAAGGTTACACAAGTATAGGATATGTATTCCTTTTTAGATTGGGTTTTTATTATTGTAAGGTTTTGGTTTGATTTATTTTCATTTCTTTCAGTTGATTAGTTAAGGATAATAACCCTGAAGGGATACATGTATAGTCACTACTGAACGACAATAAAGTACATATCCACACTTTGTAAAATTAGAAATACAGTTTACTGGAAAATATTATTAAATCCCATGACTATTTTTAGAGGTAAATTATCAGTTTGTACTCTAAGATAAGACAAATAATACAAACTAAATAATCTCCATAATAAATTCAGATGTATTATTGTTGTTTGAACTGATCACCAGCCACAATATATCAGTGGTGGCTAAGGGAACATTTATCAATGACCCGTTTCCTCTAAATGTGGCTGTGATGCACAGATGCCTCTGTGTCCTCTTTTCTATCGTGTCTTCAACAGGTTACATGCTTAAATAAATAAATCAACACCTCTGATGTAACAGTGTGCACATGACCCTGTTCATTCATAAGGTGTTATGCAGTGAGAGCTCCAGGTAAAGATTAGATGTGTCCAGGAGTTTCATCACTGAATGTCTGAAAACAACTACCCACTGTGTGCGTACGGCTGTTTTAAGACGGGTAGTATGTATTTTATCAAAGACAAATACCCCTCGACCTCAAAACAGACAGCACCAGGGAAATGTTATGATCAGGATAAATCAATTTGAATGATATGTGATTGTTGTTTTACTCCTCGATTTTAATCTGACTTTTACTTTATTTATCTGTTGTCTGTAATTATTATTACCTCACTCCTTATTCATGGATCTTAGGATGTCAATACCCGGAGAGCTGTTGAGGCAATATTGAGAGGCAATTTGCCTCCAGGATAAAAAAAACCAATAATACTATTTATAATGTAGCGCAGAAACAATGTGGAAACATTCAGCACAACTTCTCATGCAAGTTGTTTCTTATGCAACACAACCTTGTTGTTGCCTCATAGGCTCTGATGAACGTCAAGTCCAAAGTGACCATGTCAGCATGGGGTGACAAGGTGAAGTTACAGTTCTCCGTTAAGCCTATTTTGAAGACGTTTGATCTATTTTTAGTCTCTGTATTTTACCCTGAGTCACTTCTTAAGTAGACGTGAAATAGTAATGAATTATTGATGGTGAAAAGAAAAAAACACTCTACGTCTCCTTGATTTATCGTGTTGCGTGTTTTTATGTGAGTATTTGCCTCTGATTGTGTGCAAATAGTAGTGTGTGGTTTACATCAGGAGTTGTCGTCAACCATAGAGTAGCTCTTAGTCTGATAAGATGAGAGCAGACACGTGCATGGATACACAACACATGGCTGAGTGGAAGCAAAACATCCACCAGCAGAGAGAGGGAGACACATCAAGTATGTTTGTTGTGGCAACCGGTCAGCTGTCGCGCCAACACTGATGGGCAGCAGGCCATCTCTTGTTCTTTGATTTCTACTTGCTCAAGGTCAGAATACAGCTCAAATTTCTCTCCTATCAAAGTTAAATCCTCAGTGTAACAGTGTCCTGGAGGTTAAATCTATAAATCTACTGATCTGTTCACTAGTGTCTGACATTAACTATTAAAGGGGCAATTCAGCTACATCTCAGGAAATATGATCACAAGTTGTCTTTGTCTGATGTGACAGATTTTGGGTTTGGATCGGTATTGTTAGTTACATTTCCTTACTAAAAAGACTAATCCTTACGTCAACAATCATCACCATCATATTTAGAAGAAAATGTGACACTTTTTTGTCACTAAATCATCTTTAACACACAGTATGTGGTGAACTTACAGAAGTATTTAAGGGTCTCCTCTATCTGTTCAGTAGTCAGCTCGAGGGCAGAGTTGGATTCCACCAGTGGTGTGTGCAGCCAATCATCTTGTTCGTAGCCGAAGACGGTGTCCGCCCTCAGCTTGTAGACTGGCAGCTGTTCCTCCAATAGGCTGATAATCTCGAGCTCCGGCAAGTCAGTACTGTTACACACATCTGCAAAGAGGGAAACAGACAGTTTATTTCTCTCAACGTAAACAAAACATTTCATGTTTGATAATATTGGCTTATACGGGAATGAAAAATGAGGCAGAGTGCTATTGTTATAAAAAACCTTGGTATTGTAACTGTAACAATCACTCTCCTCATTTTTAATACGTTGGTCCCAACAAGACATTTCATCAGACCATTACAGCTGAAAGTATATGCTGCCCTCTAGTGGTAAAGGGAGGCCCATACTATTCATTATTCACAAATCAAAACTGAAGGTCAGATTAATTTTGTATCCTTCCCCTTTGGTTGCATTGCAGCAAATGAAAATAGACTGCAATGTGTTGCATTATGGCTGCAATTATGCACCTCAGCCATTATTATTTAGACCTATTTTGTCTCAGAAGTAAAGCATTCTTAAAAAAGTACAGAGAAAATGTTACATTTCCGCCTACAGAAAAACAGCCTCTGATTCTTTTGTTAACTCCCTATGGGGTTGAATAATAAAAGTTCTGCCGCTATTAAGTCATCACAAGAAGTCCTCTCTGACAAGGCAACTAAACCAGTCCACAGACTCTTTTAACAAAGTCAACAGCAGCCTCCCACTGAAACCGCTCTGGAAAACTAAATAATCTGACCTAAGCTTTCAGCTATGTGCCTCTCTGGTGAAACATCAGGCTAGTGTGCTTAAAGGGGTATCCGTTTAGGACTCTGTTAGCATACTCTCTGCTCACACAGAATTTACCTTTTCAACTACTTTTCTACACAATTTTGAATTTAAAAGCTTCGAGAAGTAGCATCGAACCAGATTTAAAATACAGTAAAAAAATAATGTCCTTTGTTTCGCTGTCTCCCTCTATTTCTGTCTCTGCAGCTCTCTGCCGTCTGTCTCTAACAATGCTGTCTCTCACAGTTTGCTAATCCAGACTGAATGACTGACTGTGCTGAAAAAAGAGGAAACACACACACACACACACACACACACACACACACACACACACACACACACACACACACACACACACACACACACACACACACACACACACACACACACACACACACACACACACACACACACACACACACACACACACACACACACACACACACACACACACACACACACACACACACACACACACACACACACACACACACACACACGTTTAGCCACTGGGGTTTCAACACACAAGTAAGTACTGCAATGCAAATCCAACCAATGCCAGCCATTAGGAAAGACATTTTACTGTTGATTTAACTTTTATAATAATGTGTGCCATCGCAGAATAGCATTATGACTCAGAAGAGAGCGATATTATTGCATTAGGCTAATTTTACATTTGGTTGGAATTTTTCTGTCACAATACAAAATAAACACAAGTTTGAGCCTACCTACTGGGTAAATACAGCATGCATATCTTTTCTTTTTTATTTAGAAAAGCAAGTCTTTTCATATTGATCTGATTGTATCTAGTGTGTGTTTGCTGATTTTGGGAAAACAAACATTGTTTTCAAATTGCAACTTCTCTGTTTGAGCCACTTATTACAAATCTTTACACTAATTTAGTTTTCAGTCATTCAAAGATTACTTTCTGTTATTAAATATAAATCACAAAGCTAAATAAGTTGCAGAGATTGCAGTGAAAGTTAACCTGGACTGTCCAAAGGGTAGAGTATACAGACAGCTGTGTTGTTGACTTTCTGCTTTGAGACACTCAGCCATTTTACAGACCACTGAGCAATGCAAGGACTACCTTACGTCTAGCAGGAGAGAAGTACATTTATTATTTAATTGTTTTACTAAATAAATGTATGAAAGTAGTATTTTGTAGATATCCATTTGAGTTTTGTCCTTTCTAAACATTTCAAGTTATATTTAGGATCAATAGGCAAAGCAGATATAAGACCAAGAGAAGTTCAATTCCATGTCCAATAATCAAATTTAAATATAGACTGCTGGCACAGAACACAACGCGCAGGGTCATGGCAACATTAGCAGCAGCTAACAGCCATCAGAGAATGAAAGTTCAAGTGCAAGAATAGAACACTGTCAATATGAGCCTAAGCACACATGTCAACCTGTGCAGGGGACACAGAGTGAGAAAGAGTGTCAGAATCAAGCGATCAAGGCATTCTGTAGAAATACGCTTATGATAATCCAAAAAAACATAGAACTTGGTTTAAATCACAGCTAGGAATGAATGAAAACAAACAAATAGTGCTTGTGGTAAAAGAGAACTTGCTTACTTGTCTTACCTAACAGTTAACCCACACTAGGTCAATGAAGACAAGAAGGGTTTATACTTTAGGAGCACAAAGGATGGATTCATGTTGATAAAATGTTGCTAAACTGAAGTACAAATGTAAAGTCCAACACCTCTTTTGTCCAACATGGCTGCCTCCTGTCAACTAGTACAGTACAGAAGGGTAGGCAAGGGATAGTTATGGAGCCAAGTTGACCTTTTTACAATAAACTCATTCTAAACTTTTAAAACATTTCATTAAACAGATCATTTAAAGTTGTATGTTCTCTGTTGTTTAAACAAACATAAGCTTTAAAAGTTATCTAAAATGAAAGTATAACAGTTAACCGAATCCCTGCAGCTGCGTTAGCTTCACAACAGCTGATTCTCAGACAGAAAAAAAGACAAACAAACAAAGGGAACACAGAGACAGAGAGACAGCGAGATAAGACCTATGTCACCGTTTCCATCCAGGTTTTATCCAGGCTCGTGACTAGCGGAAAACTGTCAGAAACCCACGCTGTGCACAGTGTACTCACTCATGGTGCCTGAAGCCGACAACCACCAACTCTGCTGCCCCCAATCACATTTTCCACTGAACGGGGAGAAGGCAAGGTCGCAAGAAGTAACCCGGAGAGGAGAGAGAGTGTTGGGAGGGTGAGAGGCAGGAAGAACTAGAGAGAGGGGGTGCTAAAAGTTTTAGAGGACGACACTGGGTGGAAGAGTCAGAGAGAAAGACAGGAAAAGAGGGAGGAGTGAAGAGGAGAAGAGACCCGAGCCAAACTGGTTCGTCATGCCTGACATGCCAATGACGATAGCCACATGGAACGCCCTGCAGCTTGCCCCCCACCCCCTTTCTCTTCCTCTCTCTGACAGCCAACAAACCCAGCTGGACTCTTCCTTCGAGCTGTACACACACTCTCTTTCAGTCCTGCTGCTTCAGTATAAACAGTTCAGCAGCAGGACTGAAGCTGCTCCTGCAACAGTTTGTCTTTCTAGCTGCCCCACAGTCCATTTCAAAAGGTAAATGGAGATACCTGATGAGAGGTACTATGTAATGAAGTAGAGAATTAAAACAGTTTATGACTGCAAGATCAACAGGTCATGTGACAGATTCAGCCCATTGAATGCCATAATCATGAACACCACAAGCAAAGCTGCAGCAAAAGAACTGCCAAAAACACACTCAGTTCTCTCCTTGTAATCCTACAGATCCCAGTGTGTTTTGCAATCAAATGCACCTGATAAGTATGTTTGTTCCTAAGCTTGCAAACAATACTAATCAGGTTATAATTACAAAAAATCCTGTTTTAATAGGTCAGGTTATATCAAGTTCATACATTTAAAAATTGCAATGTAATCGTTAAATGACTAAAAGATGGTTTTAGAAACCATAATAAAATCAGTTTTGGGTCACTATTCTTTAATGAACTTGTGCTTGGATTCATCCATCGCCGCTGGTGTCTGGGTGTGGTAAAAAACATCCTACTAATTCAATTCAATATTAACAAGGCCAAACAAGGTACCAGAAAACAACATTCGAAGAAGCTAGAGGGCAGAAAGCATATATCATACAGAAAATAGCCGTGTTGAAAACTAACTAGAATTCTGTTGTTCAATTATTTTGAAAGTTTCCTGGTGAGAAGTTTATTTTGTAAAGGATTCAATGTATGAAATGGATTGGGCACTGTATGAGCGTGCATGCTGCTTTCCATACAATCTTAGAACATTTCATAATAATAATAATAATAATAATAATAATAATAGTAATACATTTTATTTATAAGTGCACTTTTCATTTGAATAAACAACACTCAAAGTGCTACAGAGTTAAATGGTTGAAAAAAAAGGAAAAAAAAGTAAACTGACAAAAGTCAATAAAAACAATGGCCAGACTATGAAATGTAATCCACTAACACTTCCCCCGGTATTCCCCAATGGAGACATTCAAACCAATACCTCAGTACTGTTTTAAAAGAGCTGCAGCACGACCCTGTCCAGAATTACACCGGCTGACATTTGAAAGCTGCCGCTGGTCACAGAGGTTAAGTGAATGGAATACAGGAGAGTACGTCAACGTGGTCAAATATCACTGGCAGCCTACAAAGTGTAAGTGTAGGGGACCATACCAAGGTGTTTAAAGGTCACTAACCCTATGAAGCTTAGAGTCCAGTAAGAGTGTCCTTCTTGTCTTTGCTTGTGAAAAAAAAATTACCACTAATAATCCTTCAGTTGCACAAATCCTGATGCAGATCGAAAGAAACCCTTTGTGATTATGTGCTTGAACTTGCTGGCAATTCTGTTAGTCGACAACTTGTAAGTTGTTTTTTACAATTGTTGCTGTAACAAGCTCATGCTATGTAAATTCAGACCGATTCAAGAGTTTGAAAGGAGGCATGGACATGACAGGACATGTGGCCGAATCGGATATGTAAACATGCAACGTCACAGGCTAACAACACCAGCTTTATGAGCCAGGTAACAAAGAGAAACCGAGCAGGTATTGTAGCATAGATGTCTTTGTCAAATCTGTTGTAGGGTGGGGTTCTTCTGTACGAGTTTGTCACAAACCCCCCTGGAAAAGTCTTTTGATTTGTTATAATCAGATCCTTACACTAAATCATTTCCCATTCAGCCTGCTCAGTCAAGTTCAGAGCTAGCCATTCTCCTTGCTTGTTAATTCTTTCTATGTGTATGTGATTCAGCTTTTTTTTTGTACAAAAAACACTGTATCCATGAAAATACTGTCAGATTCACACCCAAGGTTTATTCAAAATCCCACAAAAGGACTGCCTCCTCCCATAAACTCAACAGCATGAACAAACAAGCTTCAATTGCTAATTTATCCAAACACGTCGAACATTAAGACACATTTCCTGGCTCTGTCTCTCCTTTGTTTCTGTGCCTGTGTGTGTGTGTGTGTGTGTGTGTGTGCGCTTTGATGAGTCAGGAAGCAGACCCAGCAATTTGGATTCTTCTCCGTTTGACCACTTACGTAACTTTGCTTCTGTCTCTTTCCACTTCTCTGTCTGGTGGCTCCTGATCTCTCTCTCTCTCTCTACTAACCAGCATCCCATAATAATTTCCACAGTTACTCAACTCCTTACATCACTGCTGGCTGGTAACCATGGAGAATTAACCCCACGCCCAGGAACTGCCCCATGGCAATGAACTGCTCTATTCAGCTTTTTTGTGTTCATTCATCCTCAAGGCTTAGTGAAATGATACGCACACACACACCACATAGACTTTCTTTTTTGGCAGGGAAGTATTCAACTAGTTTGTTAGGCAGCAGACGTGCACCTAAAATGCAACAGGTTATAACAAAATATTACGTTTTTTTAGTAATCCTACATCCCAGCAGATGGCAGCACTCATCTGTCCTGCTCCAAATGACTACAGTAGATGTTACCACAGAATGGTATTTCAGCATCTGATTTAGAAAGGTCACACTGTTAGCTGTTGCACCAATATGTACCATCCATCCATCCATCCATCCTCTCCAGCTTTTCAATCAGGGTCGCGGAGGTAACAGCTCCAGCAGAGAGCCCCAAACTGTCCTTTCCCGGACAGTAGACAGAGAGTTTTGCCTTCTGGCTCAGCTCTCTTTTCGTCACAACGGTGCGGTACAGCGACTGCAGTACCGCTCCCGCTGCTCCGATTCTCCGGCCCATCTCATGCTCCATTGTTCCCTCACTCGAGAACAAGACCCCGAGATACTTGAACTCCTTCACTTGGGGTAAGGCCTCATTCCCTACCTTGAGAGGACAGTCCATCGGTTTCCTGCTGAGAACCATGGCCTCAGATTTGGAGGTGCTGATCCTCATCCCAGCCGCTTCACACTCGGCTGCGAACCGATCCAGTGCGTGCTGAAGGTCACAGACCGATGAAGTCATTAGGACCACATCATCTGCAAAAAGCAGTGGTGCAATCCTTAGCCCACCGAACTGCAGACCCCCTCCCCCACGACTATGCCTTGAAATCCTGTCCATGAATATCACAAACAGGATTGGTGACAAAGCGCAGCCCTGGCAATATGTACCAATCTGTGTCAATCCAAAGTTCGTCTGACTGATGATGCCAGGTTGAATTCACGGAAAATGACTGCAAATGGTTGAATGTGATCAGAACATTGTCATAGAATACTACACAAAAATTCAAAAAGATAAACAACATTCATCTGGAAATCTTTAAATAGTATCCGCACCAAAGAATGACTAAAGTGAAACAGTGACTGTGATTCACTGACATTTTTTGCACTATTTTCTGTTATGGTATTGACCAAGCGATTCATTTGGCTGATTATTGATAGTAAAAAATAATTGTAAGTTACAGCATAACACTATAATGCAACAGAAGCTCAAAGATCTCTAAAACATACAGCATTACACTTGAGACTTGAAATAATATGCTTCAAGGCCACTGTACTTGCAACACAAGTGTTCCTTATACTTTGTCCCCCATCTGCTTATCTAATCATGGTTGAACAGCATGCAGTAGGAAGTAGCCATAACTGCACTAATCCAGGGACCATAAAAACAGTTAGCGCCCTTTCCAGTCATTGTATGGACTTCACAAATCTACACACAACATTAAGCCATTGCTTCTCATGAAGTAACTCTTGCAAAACTGTTGTTGTGCTAAACTTCAACAGCGTCTCCATCTAGAAGGAAACCAGACAGGAAATCTGGGTGCTCTGGTGTCCTCCAATTGGTGACCTGACAACTCTGAACTGCCTGTAGTGAATGTAGCTCTGCTGATACCCTTTCCAGAAAGTATCCTGGCTCTTGCTGACTGTATGCCAGTGTAGGACCTTGTGAAAATAATTTGCACACTGAATAGATGTAGAGACAGTGGAGACACGGTGAGAGACTTCAGATTTTTAAATGCCCCGTCTACACTTCTGTGTTCAAATAATACAAGGAACTAAGGTCATGGTAAGGGGTGGGAGGGTGTGTGCAACAGGAAACCTCAGAAGGAGCCTATTTTCCTGTTTGCTGTGTGTAAGAGACTGCCAGAGTCTCAATCTGTTCAACTGAATGATTAGTCCGGTGCTGTACAATACATGGGAACCCTTGTTGATGTGGCTTTTACCAGGTTGTATTAAAGCTCCCTTTCCCTTTCCCCGGGCCCCTTTCCTTACTGTTCCTCAAGGTCCGAAATGTTTAGTTAAATCGAGGCTTAGCCCTGCTGAAACTTTGGAGTTGTCTTTAAAGTCTCATCACAAGACATCATGTCTCTTAGTGTATTTGTAGTACAACGTTGTAAGCTAGTCTGTCCAAAAACACATTATAAAATCTTTTTCCTGTCAGCAACTTGGTCGAAATGAGTTGGGCCACCGCAGAGCTAAACTTGTGACCACTGAGGACAAAACATGAGTGGCCCTCTACTCCCTCGGAGACAAAGATAAGCGGAGGAGGGGAGATGAGTGAATGAGTTGATGGAGACCCTCCACTGGGAGCTGCTCTCACATGCTGGCTTGTATACAGAGCTGAGGCCCCCTGGAGCTCCTTCACTGACAGGATGTGACCACAGAAGAAGGGTCAGAGAGAGTGACCCTTTCTCACAGCTCCACATGCCTCAGTCTCACCATCTTTCTCAGTTTTATCCAAAACAGACCACAAACTGAACAGTGTATATCAATTACTCACAGTAAACTTGAATTCAGATTTTTTTAACTTGGGTTGAATTTGACTTGAAGTTTCTTTAATACCCAAGTGTCAATCAGACCATGCAACAAGATGGATATTTACAAAAGGAGGGCATAGTTGACAGCTGTATTTTATATGCATGCATTTAGTGGTGATTCAACCCAGCCAAATGGATTCCAGTAAGTTTAGTCTACAAATGGTTATAGCATATGCTTGGTACATTACCAGTAATGGTCTCTGCATCTCTGTAGGTGGCTGTGAACTCCTGTCGTGCAGCGGGCCGACACAATTCAATGCCATACTCCTCCTCTTCCTCCTCCTCTTCGCTTGCCAATCGGAGCCCAGAGTCGTGGAGCCGCGCTGTCTGATCTGAAGACTGTTGAGGGGGTGGGGCAAAGGTCCAGGTGAGGGGAGGTGACGTCTTAGCGTCCAGCTTGGCGCTGGGTGGTTACCGATTAAAAACACGTCCAGCCATGGACGAGACTTGCCAAGGCAGTAATGGGACAAGAGGCAGAACCACAAACTTGGATGTACGGAGATAAATCACTGCATACCTGAAAGAGAATAAAGGGGGATACAGAAAAGAAGAATGACCCGATTAAAATAAGCAAAAACATGGCTGAAAAATAGAAAAAGTAGAAAGAGATTAAACACAATGTACCGTAAGCTGGGTTTGACAGTCTTTCATAAGTTTAATATATGAAAACATGTTGCTATGGATATAGGATAACAGAACGATAACAGTGTCCATCTGGTTTAATGATCAAATTTGCCAATCATTTTTCTGTTGATCTTTTAATAAATTCTTTTGACCAATGATTTTAGCTCTACTATCACATTGGTAAAGAGATGGACAACATAATAGAAAAACCTTGGAAACCCATACAATAACACTGATACGGCGTCAAATTACCACAGAATTTTAGCCGAATCAACACCGCTCAGATAACCTTAGCTTAAAGTTGTATTGTTAAGCATCGGTTGCCCCTAATAAACTTCTCCTTATCTTTACTATTACCTTAGAGGATTCAATGAGTAGCAAGTGAATAGAATTACCCACAGCACATGAGCATCACATTAAACGCGTAATATAGCTGGAGCAGATAACCCCCTATTTTACAGTTGTATTCTCCTTATTGACCATTAATTGCCACACACTCCTGTTGAGTTTGTTCCTAATAAGCACATTTGGTGAGCTACAGATTGAAAAACAATAAAGATTTGGCTGAAAAGCTAAAAGACAACCCAATCATATCACTCAGCAAGCTGCCAGCCCAGCATTAAAAAGCAACGTTGCTAAGTTTCTATTAATAGTCAACCCTTCAAAACCATCAACACACAAACACACACCCCTGGACTGACTCTCCAGCTGTGTTTTCTATTACTTTCCATGTACATCTTCCCCTCTCCTGTTTTATCTACTCTGTGGTCTTTTTTTCCATCCCAGCCTCTTCTTCGACATATTGACTCAGATCCTGGTGCCTTGTGGGAAGCAGAATTTAGATCATACGGTTTCCATTATTTAGGAGGGAGGAAATCCAAACACTGTTGCTAATGACAACAAGCCAAAAGACATGTTTCTTCTACACGTACGGTAAGGAGTCTTCATGGACTGAAACAGAAGTACTTGTGGGATCGGGGCTAGAACAGGTCAGACACAAGATTTGAAAACCTAATCTGCATTAAAGCCTTTCCAAAGTAATAAAGAGACTTTTTAAACAGAACCCCTTTTAAGCCAGGTCCCTAAATGAACAATGTCACTATAGCTGCAGCAATGTTGACAAAATATTACTTAATTATTTCCAAGTTAAAGTTCAGCACTACCAGAATCAACTATACCAGCATCTTAAATGTTATGGCCACAACATCCCCACCCTCCGGCAGGGCTAGAGTCACAGGGGTAGGTTGAGTTTAGAGGAAGTGGAAGATATGAATGGACTAACGGAGCTGGTGCTCAACAATAACAGAAACAGCAATTTCATCTTTTTACATTTGTCATTGGCAAGGACATTTTTCCAGACCTTTAATTTGTGTTTGGTCATTGTAACTCACTTCTGAACTGGGGTAGGGCATGAAGACACAGCTGATGCATACTGTTAATCAGTTACTCCTGACTGTTCTTTAACCATATGGACATTACAACACAGACCACAGACATTCCTTCCCAGATCATAAAGAAAACCAATGCTGCAGAAACAGCACCGACAACTCTTTCCATCCACAGGTAACATCAAGATTCAAGATTCAAGAAGCTTTATTTATCCCGAGGGAAATTGAGGAAAGAGAGCGACTGTTGCTGGCTGCCGCTCGTAGCAGCGCCGGAACCGGAACAGATATGACCCTAGCAGGACCAGCTCAGTGTTTTGGTGTTGCAACTTGATCTAGCCTACTTAAGACCTTCTGCATAATAAGATGGTGTCATCTCTCAAACTGTAGACACAAGTCACAGACGTCAAGCAGCACAAACAGGTCAATTTCATTTCCATGTGGTTTCAAACACTGCAATGCATTTTGATCGATTCAAATTAGGCTCAGCTGAATAATATAGCCTGGGCTTAGTGTTTGTAGCCAGATGCGGAACAGTTTCAAACATTAGCCTGTCTGCTGCTGGGTGCTAAGGCCGTCAATACACCAGTTCACAAGCTGTGCCTCTGCCGCACATTTTTTGCAGGTTAGTGCTAAAGTCTGTCCCTGCTAAATGGGGTTTCCTTACTTACAATAGCTAATAATTTAGATTACTCTGAGTAGTGCTGTTCAATAAGCATGTGTGCTCCTGGCTAATGGGTTAAAATGACATGCTGGTGGATAACGGTTTATAGTGATTATCTGTCTGCCAGCAGGAAAGCCACATGCTATGACTGACTGGCTATAAGCTGGAGCAGGAAACACCAAAAACAACTTCCCTTCAAAACTTGGGACTCCCTAAACGTTCCGGTCTGCTCCGAGGAACAGGTCCGAGTGTAATGGGGACAGATGGGTGACAGGGGCTCCATAATCCCACTCGGGCATTAGAAATGCCGGCTGTAAACATGTAAAAACTGCCCCTATAAAATCACTGTGGTGAGAAGCCCAACATATGAACATCTCCTGCCATAAAACAAACATGTATGAGAGACTGAGACAGGGACCAGGAGAGTACACGTTGGTTGCTACAATGTCAATATAGTCCTGTTTGCAGAAACAGTGTAATTACACAGTATAAAAAGCTTCAGGTACTGTTTAATTAAAAGGTTGAAGTGTTATTATTCTCAGCCTTAACCTAGTGGCTTAGATGACCTGACCTGGTGGGTCCCTCCGGGGCTCAAATTACTCTTTAATTCCCTCCAGCTCGATAGGGTTTGGTTTTCTTTTACCTTCAGTCTTTTCTCTCCAATCAGACTGTAGGAAAGCCCCTCAGTCTTGCCAGCGCCTTCTGTCAGCTCACCCTACAATAGATTTCTACAGTATGAAAAGGAAATAGTATTTTTAAATCTTAGTATTTTCTTTGAAAGCTTTGTCCTGAAATGGTTTGTTTATTTTTTTAATAATGTAACTTGCAATAAAACACTTTTAAAAATGGTTAGGTAAGATCACACAACCATGTTTTATGTATTTAAGAACTATTTTTATCAAAAAACTGAGTTGAAATCCAACAGCATGAGTGAGTGAGGCTGTGAATGAAGGTCAGTCCAGGCTGCAGGCCTTCCTGTCAGCCACTATATGATAAATGGATCTGATCAATACTCCAATACTCCTCTGTTTTACCAGAGATACAATCAATATTTGTACTCAGGAGTAAAAGTAAGATTAATATGAGAATATGAATAAATTGGTCATACAGAGCTAATAGAAAAACCCTGCTGTGGCAAAGACTGATTTGCTTGGTGGTTGCTTGGTAATGTCACTATCACTTTGTCTGGCTCCATTCATTCATGAGAGTGTCTCTCTCTCATTGGCATTCAGCTTACAATGTCTTGAACAGTATATTCACCTAGAAAAAGAGGGGCCCTGCTACAAACACAAGCCAACATGCATGCATGTCTCATTCTCTCTCTCTCTTTCCTCTTCTTTCAACTCAGGCTATCTTGTACAAGTTGGGCAGAGGAGAGATTTTGCTCACTTTTTAAATATAACATAATAATCTTGACTTCCCAGGGCTTTCATTTTATTGGTCTATTGGTATTTATATTGAAAGGCTGTGATGTTTGGACATATGCTTGATTGAAATACATTCATATAGATGAATAAGACTATATTTTGGTCAACAAACATTGGCCAAATTGTCATCTGCAAAACTGATCGATGTTGTTAGTGGTTGTATTGTTTTCTTGTACACCAATGGTCTACAGAATGTCCCATTATTGCCCCATGTGGTTTAAAATGTAAAATCACTTGCAAAGGTTGAAAAACATTATAGATTATTTAGTGCCCTTTGGTCTCATTTGATCGTCATTATTAGTACATAGGTTCAAAGCGGCCTGTTAGTACTTTTGTTCCCATGTGGGAGCACATTACAGATCTGCTCTGTCCTTTCAAGCTTATTTAATCTCTAAAGCATGTTTTAATACCTCAGTGATGACACTTTTTTAAATGTTATATACTTCTTCACTCTCATAGGCACGCGTCAACAAATCATTTGTTTTCTTACAAAAACAAAAATCTACCAAGCTTTTTGTCAGGTAATAAATCTGACACCATTTCTGAGAGACACGCATGGTCTCACTTTAGCTGTTTCAACAGGAGGGAGAGACAAACAGGAAGGAAAAGAAAGAAGTTAAGATGAGTTTAGGAAAAGAAAGCTGCCAGTACATTTCGAAGTTAAGTCACATGATGTGTCTAAGGAAGGTGAGCCATCCTTTATGAACACCTTTAAACCCAGGAAAAAGACAGATGAGAATGAGGATATAGGAAGGGTGAGATAGAACGAAAGAGCAAGATTTGATAAGAATTGTTTCTTACTTCTGCATGTCTAACAGAACTGACCATCTTGGAGACTGTATAGAAGTCACTTTTTTTGTTTTGCTGAATAAATGGCAGTGGTAGTGTTTTTAGTATCAGTGTGCCAATATCAGTACAGTCCAAGTTAAAAACAATCTCCTCAACCTTGTAAACACAAACTCACTCTAGCCCTCACGTTTGCATTTTACTCTGCTTCACTATATTGTCTTTCCATCTAATAGTGTTTTTTTTTAATTCAACATGGATCTCAGCCAGCCATAAATCAACAGAGCTACGCAGACAGAGAGCAGTAAAATATCTTTGAAGTTAATATTAATGGCTTCATTCACACATAAAAGCAACCTTTGGCTTGTGCGTGGTTTCAGAGAAATTTCTATACTTGGTGTGTGTGTTTGTGTGTGAGAGAGAGAGGGAGAGACAGAGTGAGAGTGAGGTCAGATATAACAAACACCCCCCACAGCCCATCTGTCAGTCGCTTTATCTGTGGGACATTCGAGCTATCAGGTCCAGCTTCTGGTAGTGTGACTGTTCTCGGAAGTGTGAGAGTGTGTGTGTGTGTGTGTGTGTGTGTGTGTGTGTGTGTGTGTGTGTGTGTGTGTGTGTGTGTGTGTGTGTGTTTTTTAACAGTGAGGCCAGCTGTGTGTCTGAGCAGTGAGACAGTATGCAGGCCTTCCACAGATCATTTGCTGTTAGTTGGCAAAACCAACTGGGACCTTATTTAGCTTTCTCTGGAGTGGACTATCCTCAGCAGAGTATAGCTGAAGTCAAATGAAAATCACTGGCCCCTTCATACTTGTCACAATGAGTTTACAGTATTATGTTGCAGCCCCAATAAACAAAATCTTAGTTAAGCGTCAAAAGCCTTATTTAACTGGTGCATTATCTCAATTTCCTTCTTTGTGATTAAAGGAGGAACTATTTCAAGTTTAAACGAAGGATGTCAATACTGGATAATTGGTTTAACTTGACCCAATACAATTGCATTTAAAGTAAAGAAACAGATATACAGTAAATGAAGATATACAACAAAAAACAGAATAGATCACTATGCATGGTGTCAAAAGTTTGTCAACACTCTCTGAGAGGTAGATGTAATAATCTGCTAAATGGAGTCACTTTTAATGATTGGAGTCAGGTTAACTGTGATAGGATTAGGCCTACCTAAGAACTCTTAAATCGATCTCATTAAGCGTACCCACAAGCAGCTGCGATAAACTCAACAGGCTGGACATTTTCACTTCCACTTGAGTCTGACAAAGTGAGGGCAGAAAACAGATGTAGTCTACCTTCAGATCAGACAAACGGATTGTTGTCATGGGAAAAATCCTTCACAATGTTCATCTATTAGGCTACACAGCTGAGTAAAGCACATTAGATAATTAAAGATATCCGTTTTATTGACGCTTAGTTAAAAATATGCCTTTTACAAAGTTACTGAGAAACCGTTACAAGTGACACTAGGTCCAAGGCCGTATAGTGCGCTGCACCTGCTCCACTATCCCCATATTGTAACAAAATAATACATCTGAAAATCAAAGGTTTCACAGAAAGTTTCTTACCTCTATAGTACATCGCGCAGACTTCCCTGCAGAGTCAGAATAATCCCGTTTTCCGTGTCTGGCGAGAGACTACTCAACCAGGCTCTGTTCTCGTGTGACAATGTGATACAACCAAAATGCTACCACTCGACCGGTGTGTTGCATCGAAGTCTGTTTCCGAGATTAAATAAGGCTCTTCTTTCATTGACCTGAACCTAACCGTCCTCCTAATTAAAACATCTCGTCTTCTGATATGTTAGACCCGACAACCACTCCAAACATAACCTCTACCCAGTTATCTCTGACACGCTTTACCTAACTAAATCCCAACTCAGACCAAAGAGAGCACCCCCATCCCACAGGAAACAGACTTCGACACAGACCAGAGTCAGAATGTGTAATCACTATCAGGAGAAAAACAAGTGGAAGTGAACGGAAAATGCAAAATAAACTAAACTAAACGAAACTAAAACTTTGAAAATGTGCTTTTTTTCGCCTTCCTCTGCAGGAGTGATTGACTAATTTGGTGGAAACATAGTTGCTGAGTGGAGAGGAGTCAAGGCAGAAAATATAGATCAACATCCGGTGTTTGTAATTTCAAAATAAATTAGATAGAGTTTTTTTTATTTTTAAGTAGTGTTCTGTTAAACTCACGATACACTTACTAAACAACACGTAACACTGCATTACCCTCAGTGGTGTTGGGTTAAAATTAAAAACAGAATCACTGCAGGTGACACTTTCTACAGGCTTATCCAGGCATTTCTCCAATACAGGCCTGACTCCTACGGATAACTTTATCAAATATACAGTAGACTAGGCCTTTTTACATCAGATCATGGGACAGATTCAAGTTCCAACAGAATCAGATTTTTAATTTTAATTTTAAATTGAAGGACATCTTCACGTACGAGGGATGTATGTGTGACGATGACTGTATACCCATTAAGTTAATGTACACATTATGTGGTGTCTTAATGCATTAACACAGTAAGAAAAAAACAAAAAGAATAATAAAGAATATTTTGTCATTATTTTTTCAATGTTGAAAACTGCAGGACAGCAGACCAAGATGCTGTTAATCTAAAGACAATGGAGAACCAGATACAGGATTGGGGTCAGTGCCCTAATCCTGAAACCCGCAAAGCTCTCTATTTACATGCATTTCTACGTATTTATAAATTATCTGTGAGAGTGTTTTCCATAAATGGAACATTGATTTGTGGGAGACCCCAGGCAGGGTTGAATCAATGCATGTTTCTTAAAATAATTCTGTTTGAGATGTTACACTTTATATCTTCCAAAGAATGTTAGTTACTTTGATTCAGATGTTATACTTATTACCAGTAAAACACTAGATATTTATCACAAGGTAATTTAAAAGTAATGGAAAAGTATCAAGCACAAATTAACTTGCAATTTCTTTGCTTGTTAAAATTTAGGAAGGCTGCATACGGCCACACTTACAAAGAGTCATCACATTTGGTGGACATTTGAACATTGCTGAAGGTCTTAAACTACAAAGGTAACTAAATAAATAGGTTATTTATATGCATACCGTTTAATGTTGGAAAATAATGAAAATTCTAAGAGCCTCTTTGAGGCATATACAACCAGACTGAGATCCATATTTGCAATGTAGTTTTAAAAAGGTCATACATTGATTTTGATTTGGATAATTGCTAAGGCCATGCGCTGTCTGTTGTATGCACTCCTGTAACCTAGCGACGCTGGAATATACCATTTGAAGGCTATCAAGTTAAAGTAAAATAAACACATACTTTACAATTGACATATTTCTTCAGATTTGGGTATGTAGAAGCATTTAATGAAGATAACAAATATTCTTACTACACATGTAATGACTTAATTGAGTAGATTTAGCTTTAATTATAACTGAAGAAATCCAGACTACCCTTTTGCAGTTGGAATTACGTTGCCCATTACACTTCCGCCAACAAACTGCGGGGTGAATGAAGAGGTAAGTTTTAGGGTAGTTTTTATAATTTAGTGTGAGGAAATGCAAACATTTTGAATGCTCGTATTTTGTATATCCATGTATAGTTGCTTCCAGTTTTAAAGTTAATACGTTACTTTAACTCTTGATTGTTGTCTTGTTACGCGAACAAACCTGCCTGTGCTTCTGAATACACGATAAGGTTAGCGGTTGCTGGACCTGTAGAAACCAACCGTTAGCCCATAACGTGACAGTTAAATAAGCTATTCTCCTCCTTAAAGTTAGATATATACTGAGAGAATATTGTAATATATATTTGAGTTATTATACGTTCTAGTGGGCTCTATTTCTTACCTCAAATTCTTCAAATGTATTACTTTAAACCTTTGATGTATTTTCCACAGTGGATGGATAACTTCATCCTGTATGAGGAGCTTGGGGCAGGAAGTAGCTCTGTTGTCTACAAAGGGAGAAGGAAGGGCAACCTTAACTATGTCGCTATCATCTGTGCCGACAAATCCAAGAAACCTGCGATCACTAATCATGTAGGATAGTGGTAGACATCTGTCACATTTTCATTATTTTTATTTGATTAGTAAAAAGGTTTTATAGTATTTCTTTTCTTTCAGCTGGAAGAGCCATGACATCTCTTAACTATGAAATAATGGGTTAATGTTATTACAACTTACTGTACTTAAAATTATTCTATCTTATAATTGTCTTACACTTAAACAATGTTTTTGAATTGTTAGCGCTGTTATCATCATTAAACTGCTTTTCTATCTATTAATCACTATTTTTTTTAAAGATATAATTTCACTTTTTAGCATTGCACTTCAAAATAGCTACGATAAATATGTCCTCTGTTTATTCCACTAGGTACGTCTCAGCCAAGATCTGGACCATCCGAACATTGTTAGCTTCTATGAGTGGTATGAGACAAGCAACCACCTCTGGTTGGTGGTGGAGCTCTGTACAGGTAGACATATTTCTGCCACATCTGATAGATAAGCACTCATGCACTATTAGATGAAATAACTTGCTTATTGTTGATTTTTCAACCATCTAAACATTTGGAAAGAGAAAAGCATCTTATAGCAGCTTAAAACTGATAGGATTTCACAGACAATAGTTAATGCCCTTATATTCGGGTTTGTTTGATTAACAATTTACTTTAAAGTTTAGATTGTAAACTTGAATCTACTTCATTCAACATGAAATGTTGTTTTTTAATTTTTCTAGCAGGTGTCAGACTTGTTCTTTCATGGTGTATTTGCCTCTTTCAGGCTTGCTCTCTTGTTTCTGTTTTTCCACTCAAATGGTGATGTGTCTCATTTCTATTTGTCAGGTGGTTCCCTGGAGTCTATTATTGGTAGTGATGGATGTCTGTCAGAAGATGTGGTGAGGAGGTTTGGCTGGGACTTGGTCAAAGGACTGAAACACATCCATAAATTAGGAATCATCTTCTCGAACTTGAACCCTGCTAAGGTTTGCATCTACATTCATGTGTATGTAGGACTTAAAATAGAACAAACATGTATGATCATTGAATGAATAAAGTATCTCTCGTCATGTTACCCATAGATCCTGCTGGATGGTAGTGGCACTCTGAAGTTTGGTAACTTCTGTCTGTCCAAGGCAGATGGAGAAACACTAGAGGATTTCTTTACCTCAGTCTCTACATCTGAGGAGGTCGGGGAAGGAGATGGCAAGGATGACTTTAACCACACGAGGGAAACATTACATGGTCTGATTACTTTTTTTCCTTTTTTTCATCATATTAATTATTTACAGATTGCATGGTTGAATTGGGACATGCGAGCCAGTAGATTAGCCAAGAAGAGTGGCAAAAAGCTTATACAGTATAATATTCAGGAGGAAGAACAGACAGAGGAATTAGAGGAAAATCTAAAACAAAATTTAGGTTACATCCAAAACAAGTGGGTGAATATTTAGGGCAAGATGCAAGGAAACTAGACCAAATGGGATCAAGTAGCTGTTTCTGATACATGGTTATCAAATATAAACTAAATGCTGAGAAATTACGGGGAAATAGAACTGAATAAGAGCTAAGTCTTCTAAAGTGGTCGACTTTTAAACATTTGGATTATTCTTTACAATTGTCTTTGTGATGACAGAGAATAAAAAATATCATAATCATATACTATATTTTGGATAGAATTCATTGTAAAATACATGTTGTTCATGATAAGGCTGACTGTCTTTTACAGTTTTTGCATTTCCTAATGACTGTATTTCTTGGTATTTTTAGGTCCTCCAACTTACACAGCTCCTGAGGTTTTACAGGGATCAGAAACAAATATGGGCTCTGATTTCTGGGCTTTGGGTTGTACACTCTACTACATGTATACTGGTACACACACACACACACACACACACACACACACACACACACACACACACACACACACACACACACACACACACACACACACACACACACAAAGAAAACATACAAACACATATGTAGACAGGCTATATTTAAATAGACATGAATATTCATTAATTTCATCCGACCAACAACAACCTCAACATTCTCTACAAATGTTGGTTCTTTTCCAGGTAAACCTCCATTCTATTCGGAAAGCTTCACAGAAATGACAGAAATGATTTTATGTCAAGAACCACCACCTCTCAGACAGACAGGTGATACTCCCTTTCTCATATACACACATAGCTGGTACAGACAAGAAAACACAGTCAATGTGTGTTTATCATCATTTTTATGATATGTCTATGTCTGTATCTTCTGCCTTGTTTGTTACAGTGATTTCAACCAGTCCTCCCAGCGAGGACCTCCAGAGTCTTCTGAAAGGCTTGCTCAATAAAAACCCAGATGAGAGGTCAAGTGTATAGACACACACACACACACACACACATACACACATACACACACACACACACACACACACACACACACACACACACACACACACACACACACACACACACACACACACACACACACACACACACACACACACACACATGCATGCATGTTTAGATTATTGTCAAGTTTCTGTGTTGTAATCTTTTGTTGTTGTTTTTTTTGTTTATTAGGATGGACTGGCCGGAGTTGTTTGACCACCCTTTCTGGGCACAAGTACTAATGGAGGAAGAGGGTGGAGAGGGAGAAGAGGACGAGGAGGAGGAGGAAGAAGTGGATCAGGAGGAAGACATTAGCTGTGAGGGGGTTGATTCAACTAGTATGAGGTGTGTTGATTAATAATATTTCTATTTATTTTAAAGCCTTCTGCAGACATTTTGTTGCAACCATCTTACTCCATTCAGATTTGCTTTGTCAAAGTATTAATGAACACATATAGGTAGACGTAAAAGGCAAACATTTATTTACACCCACTTTAGTATCTTTTTATCCTTTCCATATAATGCAAGCAATTCAACAGCACACCCCACAGCCTGCAGAATAACCATAAGATTTAGTCTAACCAGTTAAATGCATAATTATCCCTCAGGAGTAGTTCATCTGTTTTGTCAATTCCTCCCCAGACACACAAGGATTGGTGACCCTTTCCCTCCAGAACCTGCAGACGAGCTTCCCAGCAGCCATTCAGTCATCACCCAGCCAGCCCATAGGATCTCTAAGAAACTGAACGCTTTACAGATCACAACTGCAACCACCTGCAGACCATCTGACAGAAGAACTGATTTCCAACAAGCTGTCAGACACACAACCTGTGGAGCTTCAAGGAACAGCAAGGGCTCAGATACGGAGATGAGGAAGGAGAGAGGAACTGAGGAGAAGGCAAAGACCGAAGAGGACCCCGAGCTAGCTGGGCAGCCGAATAAATCATTCATACTTGGTAAGACATTCCGTGATGTCTATGTTTATTTGTTTAGATACTGTATGTGAGCTACCTGGACACTACAGGCTATGCCCTTTTATTATGCACTAGTTTATAGTGCATAATGTCATCACACCACCTAACAAAACTGTTTCTCAGCAACAGCCTTGTAAATTAGAACCTTGATTTTGTTGGAAAGCTTTGACAACACAATTTCTGCATAAGCAAAGACTGTTTATTAAGGCTTTTATTCCTTTAATGTTTGTATGTGTTTTGTTTCAATGATTGTCGTTTTCTGGATTTTTTTTTTAGATAAAGCTAATTTTGTGCTGTCTTGTTCTTTTCCCCTGAACGACAGACATTTAGATTGTTTTTGTGAGATAAGTCTGCTGTAGTTGGTGTAATGTAGATCCCTCCCTGTGTGGCCTTAACTAAGCATGATTCTCACACTCTTGTCCTAATAAGTTGTTGTATCTTTTTTGCCAGATAACGTATCGGAGCTCAAGCCAAAAAGTGGTTTGGATGTGGACCACACTGAAGCCATTTTCCTGCTCAGGTATTTAATGCAGTTTATCCGCTAGGGTTTGCCTGGGTTGCAGGGTTATGTCAGCCACAACCTGTTCTATACCGGTTTGAATCATTAAGCTAAGTAATGGCCTCAAAGAAAACTGTCAAACTGAAATGTTAACCTTAGTTTTTTGTTCATGACACATATTCCATCTGTGTGCTTGGATTGGACAAATTCATCTGCAAATACTCTACAAGAAATAACAATGTTACCACCATGGTTACTCTTACAGTATATCTATCCCTAGCCAGACTGTGCTTTACAAGGGATCAACTTCATGCACTTTGATATATTGACTGGCAATAAGAAAATGATCTCTGTGATGTTCTTCTAGCTCCAGTGCCACCTCAAGGAGAGGCTGCAGTATCTCTGACCCTCCCAACCAGACCGCTCCACTTCAGGTTAATGCCAACGAATATTCTGATATCTGCAACAACATGTGAATAGCAGAGACAAGTGTTTCATGCTAATAATACACCACAAGTAACTGTTAAAAAGGCGACGAAACAATCACACTATTCTATTCTAAGTCCAACATTTAAGGAATGCCATCCCCTGCTTCCATCTGCTGTCTGCCCTCTAAGGTCCTCACTGTGGTCCTGCTGAGGTTGATTCTCTTTCGTATTTCCCTAGGCAAGTACTGGTACTGACATCCCATCCAGTGTGAAAGCTCTTCTTCACACTGACTCTGATCTGACTGTCACCCAAATCCTGGACAACCCCAAGGTACAAACATTCAATACTATTGGACACTGTCTATAGATTTTGGGGTGTTTTCAGTTACTGTAAATGCATCTATTTAACTTCCCCTTTAAGAGTCATTGTGAGGATCCTTTCTTTATAACCTCCTCTCACAATGCAATTGTAAATGTTAAGATAAGCAATATAAAAAACCTTTAAGTTTATGTAAGAAGTAACGATATAGCAACTTGGTGATTGTGATTTGATGATCAGACAGTCACTCTGTGGTGTTCACTTTCTTTTTGTTTCAGATTCTTAAAAGTCCTCCTGTGCGATTTGATCCCAAAAACCTTTGTGTACCAGCTTATTCAGGTACTGTGGTATATTTGTTTTTGAATCCTTATTAAATTAGATTTTATCAGTGTACTATAAAAATGACATAGGATCTGTGGATTGTTTGTTCATTGGCCCCAAACTGTCTTGATGCTGACTTTACCCACCCCCCTCCAGTCGAGAAGCTGCAGTCCTTGAGTGAGGAAGAGTGGACTGTCCTCCTTTTACAGTTTTGTTCATCTCTTGAAGAACAGCACCCCTCCACTGCTCCGTCTCCTCATTCCACAGCCACACGCTCCAGACTCAACCTGCTGTGCTACCTCTGCTGTGTAGTTGGACACAATGCTATTGCTAACAGACTGATAAACTCAAAACTGGTAGGAAGAGACATACTTACTTTGGATCCCTATTGAGATAGGGTCAGCTGATGGGTTTAACAGGATCATTTTGCAGTTTGAGGGAATATATCAACCTATTTGTTTACTTTTAAGACAGCAGTACTGCTAAAACATGATATGCTTGTGGTTGTGGTTCTTAACCTTGTTAGCCCTTCTTATGTTTTCTAATCTCCTTCCTCCTACATTCAGCTTCCAGTATTGACTCAGCATTTACGACAAGCTCCCAACTGGGATGTGTAAGTACATTATGTATGTTTTTTCTCTCTAAACCAGAAAGCATGATGGTCACCTTGCATTAATGTTAGAGAAGAAGTTACTTCCAATACACAGAAAACATGACAACTGAAATAACCAGTGGTGGAGCTGAAACTCTGAAACCAAAGATGCAAGTGGACTTAACTACGTAAGAATAGGGCTGCACCAAAGTAACAAACATGAGGGGCAGAGAAGCACTTGGAGGACAGCATACCAATAATGATGTGTACTCACTAACTCTTTTTCTCTTGCAACCATCTTTCTCCCTCTCCACAAAAATGAACAGTTTTCACACTTTTACTAAATGAAAATAAAAAAATGTTTTCCAGACGGAGCAAAGTTCTCAGAGTGATGGGTCTACTGGCGCTGCACTGCACTGAACTAGGACAGGACAGCCCTGTTTCTGAGGTCTGGAATGCACACTCACACAAACACTCCACAAGGAAACGAGAGATAATGAATATATAAATATATGAATTCCCCAAACCTGGCAAAAAAAAGTACGGCCCTAAAACCTGCAGTACTAGATCACACCATGAGGTGACACTAAATACAAGCAGATGTACAGAAAATATGAATCTACTTTAATGCATAAGAATGTAACAAATAGTGCAATAATGCATACAGTATCTCAAGTTGTTTCTTTTATCTATAATTTAAACTTGTAACTGAAGATGAAGGGAAAAATCTGCCCTAAAACAAGATGTGGATGTGAATACCTGTTTAGTCCTGACTAATTTTGTAAAACTAGTGTACCAGCAGGTGGCATCAAAAACCTACAGGACAACACATCCTTCAATAGATTCAAAGATACTGAAAATATCAGTCAGTCAGTCAGTCAGTCAGTCAGTCAGTTTATTGCTTTTGCTTTTAGATTTCAATTATGTGTTTACTTACAATTACATATTCAACTTTTATACTGTTTACTTTATAATTCTTACAATGTCCCCACAATTGACTCTCTTTGTCCAAGCTATAATAATGATGCAGGTTACACCTGAATAAATCTAATCAGTGATAGTAAAAACTTTAGGGGTACATGGGTGATTTGCTTTGTTGTGTTATATAAATACATTTTCTTGACTATTAGATTTAATTATTTTTATGTATGTGAACCTAATATACCTGCAACTGAGTGCGTGTTGCTACAGTATTACCCCATAATAACAATCAAGAAAAGCGCCGTTAGTAATAGGATACACTTGTCTGAACACACATTTCCCTAGACAGTTTCCCTAACTCTAATACCCCTAGATGGATCTTGTACTTTTCTGAGCCCTCCATAACACACACATACACACACACATACACACACACACACACACACACACACACACACACACACACACACACACACACACACACACACACACACACACACACACACACACACACACACACACACAAACTAAGCGGTGTTGAACTCAGCAGCTTTTTATGGAGGTGAGATCCGGAGCCTCTTACTGTTATTTGAACATTTCATCCTTATCTTTTCTTTCTCTCTCTATTCTGTCGTCTTGTTGTCTTTGTCTGCTCTCACATCTATTTAATGTAATTAATTTTGTCCCTTTTTCCATGACTTATTCTTTGGTCTTTGGTCTTTCTCCACATGTTTTGACACTTAACTGCTACTGAATCGTTGTGGTGATTTACAAAATGGCCGTCTGTGGCGTACCCAGGTTTTTTCGGTGCACTTGTTGTTAAAGACAAATGGCGGAACATTTTTCTGCCACCCCCATTACCTCCCTAAAGCCACCGTAGGATGATAAAGTGTTGAGAAAAGGACAAAGCTGTGCATTTGTGCCATGTGTGTTTGTCTTTTTGTTTCTAAAACTGTGTGTGTGTGTGTGTGTGTGTGTGTGTGTGTGTGTGTGTGTGTGTGTGTGTGTGTGTGTGTGTGTGTGTGGTTGTTTGTTGTGGTTGTGTAAGTGTGCATGGGCTCTTTTGAGAAATGTTTGTGTGTGAACTCAGCGGGGGTCCTGCATGTGTAGTTTTCAGTTTGTCTCTGTTCTCCTTCCCTATGTGTGTGTATGGGTGAGCAAAATGTTCTGTGTTTGTGTGTATTCTTATGTTGTAGTATTCCTAACAGATGACCACTAAAACACCACATACTTTCATTTATGTGTGTGTGTGTGTGTGTGTGTGTATTGTCACAGCAGGGGTTCTCCTGCTGCAGTCCTACTGATTGGAGTGTCAGGGCTGGGCTTAGTTACCATGGTAACTGCTATATGTTCCCCCCCCTTCAAACACAAGTGCATGTGCGCATACACACATGCACACACACACGCTCACCTGTTGGTCTCTCTTTCTGTCTCACTGTCTCCTGTCTGTCTTCTTACTGTCTTCAAAAATACTGAAATGATAATGTCACTAAGGAAAGCTTGCTACGTTCTTTATGCCACATAGAGAAGCTGTGCTTTCAAAACCAAATAGATATCATGTTCACCATGACTTATCATTCCTAAAAGTTTTCAGTGGCTTGTACAGCGCTGTATCCGGTGAAGCTCCCTGTGCAGGGGGTTTCTGGGGGATACAGAGTCTGAATGCATTCTAAACCTCTCAGCAATCTCCAGGAACACACATTCACAGGGCATTGGCTTCAGGAAGACACTACTTGCATTTGTGTTGTAAATATTACAACATAAACAGTAAAAGACAACTAAGGAATGAAAGTCATGTAAATCCATTCAAAACCAACTGTACATAATATATTTATAGATTATTGTCAATTAGAAAATGATGCAATATTGTTTCCTGGAGCTAATTGTTGAAGATTTCCCCTGTACTCATCTATGCTTAACATCTACTCGATTAAGCGGTTGATCCATTAACAAAACTGTTCAACACAATGACTTTATGTGCTTTTTATATTTGAGCCAGGCATTTGTTGTCTTGTTTTAAAATATGACGCACCGTTTGTCATAGCTGCCAGGGGACACATCGGACTGAACATACATTTTGCAAATATCGATGTGAGGAGATCTCTGGAAATCTAGTATGTACATTTTGAAGGTTTAGCAAATGAAAGTGGAACACTGGGTACTTATGCATCTGAATGCAATACTTCAACCTAGCTTTATCACACTTAGCCTCTGTATTTGTCATACTTGCGTGTATGTGCAAAACTTTGGTGTGCTTTGTTGGGCCTGCTTTTTATTCTAGTTTTTTCTGCATGTTAATTAAGTGCACATGTTTATGTTTCCCTGTGAGCAGTATTTCATCAGAGGGAGTGTTGATGCTGAGATAATGATAGTGTGTTCTTCGAGGGAATACATTTTTACATTTGCTTGTGTTGTTTTCCTTTTCGCTCTGTCTCGTCGCACAGGGTTGCCTTCCAACACCCTCTGTCTAAGAGCAGCTGCGTGACCAGTGTCAAACAAACACCACAGTATCTCTGCTCCTCACTCAGCCATTTATGCTATTAGCGGGTTTAGCTCAGGAAGAGATTGAGGGAGAAGATCAGAGAGCAATAATGTGAGATAGAGGCAGAAAACCAAGAGCAGCATCTAAAGAGCCAAAAGCTGTATCATTCACAAACTTAGAAGTGACACAATGTGCTATGAGTTTATATTTTATGTATAAATATGCTTGAATTAGTCCAACTGAAATAAATTAGCTTTTCGAGTCTCAAAGTGTAATCTTTAGACCGACTCATGACTCAAAATGATACTGTACCATGCTCACTGATGGATGCACCATGGATCTCGGGCAGAAACAAAGAGAAAGAATAAAATAACCACTTCTCACCCCACGACGAGAAGAGGGAGAGAAGAGGGAGGGACGGTGGAAGCAACAGTGTATACACTGATACATACAGTACATAGAGGGCACTTTAAAGTAGAGCAGGAACAGACAGCACAAAAGTATAGCGAAAAACAATATAGGAAGGGAGAACAGAGGGAAGGAAAAAGTGGAAAAAGAAGAGAAAGGGAAAGATGGAGGAGTGAGGCAGAACTTGCATCAGATCAGAGAGGAGGGAAGCTGGCAGTAATCCTGATGCCAGCAAGCAAGGCTGTCTCTACATATACTTAACTCTGAGTGTGGTGTGCGTTTAATTATGATTGCATCAATTTCTGTACCAAGTTATTTCTGCATATACTTAAAGTGCTTGTGTTTTTGTATACATGCTTTCTTGTGTGTCCCTAACCCTTTATTTTGGTGCCCGTGTGTATGCTTTCTATAGGTTTCCAGGGATTTTGTTGATGATATTACCTAGCACACATATATATATATATATATACTGTATACAGCCGTGGAAAAAATCAAGAGACCACTCTCTTTTTTAAGTATTTATAGGTATGTCTTTAAGTTAAATATTTTTTATTTTATTGTATTTTCTAAACTACTGACAATTTTTCTGTGTTGGAATTCAACAGACATGAATGGCTGCCATACATTTAGAGATAAAGATTTAAGAACAATTTGGAGTGGTCTCTTAATTCTTTACGCGGCTGTTTATACAGTATCTCACAAAAGTGAGTACACCCCTCACATTTTTGTAAATATTTTATTCTATCTTTTCATGGGACAACACTGAAGATATGACACTTTGATACAATGTAAAGTAGTCAGTGTCCAGCTTGTATAACAGTGTAAATTTGCTGTGCCCTCAAAATAACTCAACACAGCCATTAATGTTTAAACCGCTGGCAACAAAAGTGAGTACAAAAGTGAAAATGGTCAAATTGTGCGCAATTAACCATTTTCCCTCCCTGGTGTCATGTGACTCTTTAGTGTTACAAGGTCTCAGGTGTGAATGGGGAGCAGGTGTGTTGAATTTGGTGTGATCGCTCTTACACTCTCTCATACTGGTCACTGGAAGTTCAACATAGCACCTCATGGCAAAGAACTCTGAGGATCTGAAAAAAAAAATTATATTGCTCTACATAAAGATGGCCTAGGCCAGGGATTCCCAAAGCGTGGAGCTGCCAGCAGGGGGTGCGCGAGATGAAACATGTAATGGTGGTCTGGTGTAAAAATATTACACAGTGTTGTTTTTTAAGTGGGATTTTTCCATAGGCTACAATAAAAAACAGGAACAATAAACATTTCCTTTGTTATCCCTTTTATTTTAAATCAAAAAACTGTAATTGGTTAGTTCTTCTACGTTTCACTGTAGCCTAGGATATATGCGCGCCAACTCGTTTCATTCATTCTTTCAAATATGATTAACTGGCTGAAATCAGAGAAACTGTCAAGTGGAACTTCTCATGACAAAGTCATGAAGGAGGAGAGGGACCAAGAGAGAGTGAGGATTTGGAGGCAACAGAGATGGAGAGAATAGGAACGAATCCGAGAGAAGAAAATGAGCGGGAGTCAGGAAATGATTGATCCTTGTTTTTATTTATTTTATCTGTTTCTGAGCCCATGCGCTTTAATGTTGTGGATCGTTGCAATTTTTCTTTGTTGCATTATATTGAAACTTTGTTGATGTTATCGTCACGCGTGTACTGGTTATTTGCCCATGAGTCTTTATTTGGCGATAAAACAAAGCTTTATTGAGTTTTTTAAAAGTTTTTTTAGTTTTTTTGGGGGGTGCGTCAACTCAGTTGGGACGTAGAAGGGGGTGCGCCGCAAAAAAAGTTTGGGAACCGCTGGCCTAGGCTATAAGAAGATTTCCAACACCCTGAAACTGAGCTGCAGCATGGTGGCCAAGACCATACAGCAGTTTAACAGGACAGGTTCCACTCAGAACAGGCCTCGCCATGGTCGACCAACGAGGTTAAGTGCACGTGCTCAGTGTCATACTCAGAGGTTGTCTCTTGAAAATAGACGTATGACTACTGCCAGCATTGCTGCAGAGGTTAACAGGGTGGGGGGTCAGTCTGTCAGTGCTCAGACCATACGCCACACACTGTATCAAATTCGTCTGTATGGCTGTCGTCCCAGAAAGACGCCTCTTCTAAAGATGATGCACAAGAATGCCCGAAAACAGTTTGCTGAAGACAAGCAGACTAAGGACATGGATTACCGGAACCATGTCCTGTGGTCTGATGAGACCAAGATAAACATATTTGGTTCAGATGATGTCAAGCGTGTGTGGCGGCGACCAGGTGAGGAGTAAGAAGACAAGTGTCTCTTGCCTACAGTCAAGCATGGTGGTGGGAGTGTCATGGTTTGGGGCTGCGGGCTGTGGGGAGCTACAGTTCATTGAGGGAACCATGAATGCTAACATGTACTGTGACCTACTGAAGCAGAGCGTGATCCCCTCCCTTCGGAAACTGGGCCACAGGGCAGTATTCCAACATGATAACGACCCCAAACACACCTCCAAGATGTCCACTACCTTGGTAAAGAGACTGAGGGTAAAGGTGATGGACTGGCCAAGCAGTTCTCCAGACCTAAACCCTATTGAGCATCTGTGGGGCATCCTCTCCTCAAACAGAAGTCGGAAGAGTGCAAGGTCTCTAACATCCACCAGCTCTGTCATGTCATCATGGAGGAGTGGAAGAGGATTCCAGTGGCAACATGTGAAGCTCTAGTGAATTCTATGCCCAAGAGAGTTAAGGCAGTTCTGGAAAATAATGGTGGCCACACAAAATATTGACACTTTTGGCCATTTTCACTTAGGGGTGTACTCACTTTTGTTGCCAGCTGTTTAGACATTAATGGCTGTGTGTTGAGTTATTTTGAGGACGCAGCAAATTTACACTGTTAAGATAAGCTGTACACTGACTACTTTACACTGTATCAAAGTGTCATATCTTCAGTGTTGTCCCATGAAAAGATAGAATACAATATTTACAAAAATGTGAGGGCTGTACTCACTTTTGTAAGATACTGTATAAATATGTATACTGTATATTGTTTTCTTTCCTGCTTCCACCTCATACTTGAAGAATATTTTCCCCTCTTTTATATTTGACCTTGCAATTGTTTTTTTTCTATTCTATCCTTTTCTCACTCTTCATTCTCCTACATGACCCTTTCTGCTTTACCCACTCTTTAGTTACATAAAAAAAATTCACCCCAAATAGTTTCAGTAAAATAGTACATTTTTTTGTACAATGAATGGTTCGTCATCTACCATTGGATAATGACGATCAGTTTCCTACAGTTGTTGCATAGTCAGGTCTACTTTTTAAAGTTAGCCATAGTCAAGCATGGATATGACTTTTAGCAAAGAGTTTCTATCCACAGTTTTATGTGTCAGTTGATCCACATTAGTTTAAAAGTGAGAGTGCTGTCTAGACAAATCCCCAGGTATTTACAGGATTTCACAATTTGAATTTCAGTATCATTAAGTGTACGTATCGCAGAGGGACGTAAACTGGAATTTTGCGTTCTTGGGAATAAAACACATTTTATCTTGTCAGCATCCAGTACTAACTTTATGCAAAGATCATGCAAATATTTCAGAAGAGTGCATATTGTAATTACACTTTTGCAAACCAATGTTATAAGTAAAGAATTAAGAGAGCTGTTGATATCACTTCTTTCCTTATTAATTTGATTGTGCAACTATAAAATATAAGTGCTGATAAAACTATCTGTGTTCTCTGTTTCCAGGCTGTGTCCACACTGACAGACCTGTTGAGAGAGAACCTGAGGAATAATAAAATAAAGCAGATCCTGCTGCCGCCACTCGGGGAGATCATCTACCTCATCGCCTCTCAGGTAGACTTCACCACAGAAGCCAGTATAATAGACAGCAATACTGCAGCTTATTGATTTAAAGGGAACACTTGAATGAAGCCAAACACACTGTAGTGAGAAATGGGTGTACATTTGAACTTGCATGCATGCAGTGAACGGGGCAAAGGCGGCAACGATTGCATATTGTATAAGAAAATACAGTATGTTGATATTTCTGTAGCTTTTGTACCAATTATTTAACACATTGTGCCAAAATATTTGTTTACATATTCCTTGGTGTTAGTTTTTCCATCAGTTTTCAATATCAAAGTTAGACATTTAGATGGAATCGACCCTATAATATGACAGGGGCATTTCATTTATCTCAGATTCTCAGTACTTTCCATATGGCTTAGACCTACACAGATAATAGACCCTTTTAATTCAATAATAAGAAAAAGGCATTCAATTCAATTTGATTGATAAATTGAAATATTCATATTTACATGTTTTGAGAATCACATGAATGTTAAAACATTACAAACTCACACAATGGTAGGATGGTAAACTGTAGTTTCTCACCCTTAGTTTGCTCTACACAAATGTGTATACTAAAGTTAAAACAAACTAGCCAATAAGATTCTGTTTGTTTGGTTTGTACCATACACTTCCAGGCCATCTGGATGCCCCCAATAAACTGCTTTTAAAATGCGAATAGTGAAATTTATCTTTCTGAGAAAAAGTTTCTCTTTTCCCAACTTTTCAGTAATTATGTAGAATGTAGAAAAACGACTTTCTTTTCGAGGTAATGAGTCAAAGTGAATCGAGCACAATGCTGATACCAGATGCCAGAAAGATCAAAACACATTTTCTTATTACCTCCATGAGAAAGACCAATCTCGAGTGAAATGAGTGCTCTGTCATTAAGTAATGGAGTTTAAATTTACATGCTGACTAAATAGAATTATAAGTGAATTGACCCCGAGCCCTGAAAATTACAAGAGAAAGAGTGAAGGAGGCCTCGTTAGAAAAAGGTGATCCCAATTTATTTCTAGTTAACCTCAATCTAGCCAGGCGAGTCGATTAAGTGTAAGATTTTTATTTACAAGACTGACGGATAACCTTCAAAAATCGATCACCCCGCCTGATTACACTTATTACTCTCCTGAAGCCATGAGGAATCTCATCAGTGTCTGTAGAAGCTCTTAATACTTCGACTACTCTCCTCCTGCAGGAGCTTGCGTTTCTCCATGGATGCGCTTTAATTACCTGTTTCCTGTAGCCCCTCTTAGCGTTCTGGATCAGTTGTTGAAAAGCTATTTACATTTATTTATCTGGGTCACTTGGTTTTAGTAAGAAAATAAAAGATATAGGATATTGAAATTAACTGACTGACTTAGTACACTTGATTTGAACCATTGTATTCCTTTTCCTTCAGGAGAAAAGTCAGAACCGTCCAAAAAACATCCAAATTGTCATGAACCAAAAGAACTAATATGATTGCTCTTAGTCCTGTCCAAAATGTCTGTAATACAATCATAACTGAAGAACAAAGGAGCTCACAATATATATATTTAAATAGAAGCTTTTAATTGTTAAGATATATCTCAAATGTAGACATAGACTCGCCTCTTATCATACTGATAATATGCTGCCAAGAATTGTCACTAGTAGAGCTCCAAGAACAATATTTGGCTATTTATATTACTGCTATGACCTATATATAATCCTTAAAAATGTTGATATGCTTTTTAATTAGAATGATTTGCTGTAGTTCTTTTTAGGTTTTCCATTTTTAAATGTTTGATTGGAACTTAATCCAGAAATCTCAGTGGCAGTTGGAGCTTGGGTGGAGAAGGCTGAGTGCAGGATTCTCGTGTGAAGCGATGGCAGTCATTAGAGTCTAATAAAACCTTCTTGTTGTAAGGTAACCTGCTTGTCTTCTTTGGACTGAGGATTGGATTTTATGTGTTTTTCAGTCAATGATGAGCACAGCTTTTAGTGCTGTGTGGGCTTCCAATGGCTCTTAAAACCCCAGTAGTTATTGAGTCTTTTAAGAGTCCCCTGGTGTTAGGGCAGGTTGGCAGATCTGGTGGGTCTTCTGGTCAATGTCAATGATCAGCTGCATTGCTGCATTTATTCTCAAGGTTAGGTCTAATGTACGTACAACCACAGAAACCTAAACTTTTATTGGACTTTGGACTAACTGTTTCAAGGTTGAAACACAAAGTTTTCATGCTATTCCCACATGGTGGGTGCAGTGTGGTAAGGTGAAAATGACCTCAAACCACCAGAAGCAGTTTACTGAAATAGTACAGAACCACAGAAAACACCATTAATGATCAGATTAATTTTCTGAGGCAGCATTTTTTTTATGTGAGTAATGCGGAATGGCCCTTTAGTGTCCCCAGGTAGAATCAGCCGCTTTGCTCCTCTTTTCTACTGCAGCAGCAGTCAATGACAACGATTAGCTTTGGTATAGCCTCCAGTCCTGTCTTATTCCTCAAGGTTACATATAGCCGAGAGCAGAGAACAGTGTGTATCTAATGGGGCATTGTTAAATGATGGTTGAAATGATCAGTTCTGATCTGAAATGTAATACAGCACTGATGTGACAGTCAGGCACAAATATTTAGTTAGAAAATAAGTACATACATCCAGTATGATCAAATGAACAAGAGTCAGACCACAATCACATAATTGACAACAATTTGAATTAATATGTGAATCGTTTATTAAGTAAAACTGACAAACTTTTGTGTCGAAAATGAGGATATTCTGCTTTTCTGAGTTTAGGATTTTTGGTTGCAAAAAGAATGGCATTGGTGTTTGGTAAACTGTGATGGGCATTTTTAATCTTATCCGACATATTGTAGACTATGATATCAACAGATTTTTTCTCAAAGCCTTAGATGATGCAAAATTTGAAACTGAAATTACTTGTTATTTACAGCCTTGTCCACTTTTAATTAAAAATGTATTAGTATATTTAAAGTTGTTCTCCCTGTGATGTGATTGAGTACACAAAATTAAAGCAAAAAAAGAATTACTATGTAAAATACTAAAATATACTATGTTTTTAGTAAAATCAATATTTGACAACAAAAATTTGAATGGAAATGAAAGTATGGTAATCAGGAAGTCATGGCTCCTCTTGCTCCCTTCTCTTACTTGACCCTTTCTTGCCCTTTTCCTCACTTTGCTCTACTTGCATCTTCTCCATATAATATCTCTGCCTTCCTCCCACTCCTGCTCTGCTCCTCCACTGCCCCATGCCCCCCAAATCTGTACCCCCTCCTCCTATCTCCTCTCACACTTTCTCCCTGTCTTCTCAATGTCTCTCTATCAGGAGGAGAAGAGAGACTCCCCAGAGGCACTGTGGTTGGTTCCCGCTGCCGCCTACACTGGCTTAATGAGGAGCCTGCGGGAAGGGGTGAGTGTCTCTGTGTATGTCTGCGTGTGTCTGTTTCTGTGTCTGTGCCTGTGTAGCTGTGACTAAGTCTCTCACTGTGTGTGCCTGCCAGTGTGTGTGTGTGTGTGTGTGTGTGTGTGTGTGTGTGTGTGTGTGTGTGTGTGTGTGTGTGTGTGTGTGTGTGTGTGTGTGTGTGTGTGTGTGTGTGTGTGTGTGTGCGCGAGTGTGTGGCAGGGGATCCCTGTGAACAGTAATGATGAGGCAGCTGTGGGGGCCTAAAGCGTTGTTTGCCAGCTGCAAGTCAAGGGCATGCAGAGCAGTCACACATACATGCACGCACACACACTCTTACCTGCATCAAACACAGCCCTTTACTGCTCAGCAGCCTGACCTCAGCAGCAATTAGGACCCTCCAGATACACACACACAGTAGATGGAGCAGAAACACAAGCAGCAATATGGATAGCTCTGGCTTACCTGCTATATTTCGTTTAACTCCCCTCTATCTCCTCTCCTTTTAGATAAAACCATCCTGAATTATGTTAAGAAACATACAGATAATGTGTCAATGTTGCCATCAACCTTTTGACTATTTTGACCCCTGACCTTCTCTCCATATTCCACTTCACCAATCACATAGAGGCAATAAATCCCCCTGCTTTTTATCATCACCACGCTGTGCCTCCTGAATTACATTTAATTGCAAGAAATGTTTTAAGATCAGATAACTTTTATTGTGCTTATACTGGTTTTAGTATCAAATTTCCAACAGCCGAGTGCTTCCTTATCAAAGCTTTTTTAGTGTCCTTACATTACGGGCACACGCTGTTGAATAAGGACTATTTTGTTGGGAGGTGAGACTGATGGATGCAGTGAACAGGTGGAGGGAGAGAAGGAGATGGACGCATGTTTTTCTGTCAGTGGCAGAAAGGGTCTTCCTGTTGTGGCCCCCACCATAGCAGAATGAATACAGATGAAACTCTGGTCTGCTCAGTTGTCAGCTAGTACCTACTGTTGCTTCATTACCAGCGGGAGAGATGAACAGGAGGGGTGTGTGTGAGTGTGTGACAGGAGCAGGGAGAGGGGTTGAGGGGAGGAGGTTGACTTATTTATCATTATTGAGCTGTGAGAGAAGGCTGACGGAAAAACACACACACACACACACACACACACACACACACACACACACACACACACACACACACACACACACACACACACACACACACACACACTCAGCCTTAGAGACCAAACACTCATCCCCAGACCGAACCTGACTCCCTCCTTTTTCTATTTCTCCTTCCCTTCCTCTACCCACCCTGTCTCTCTTTTCCCCTCTCCCTGACTGGCTGTTTTTCCCGTGGTATATTTGCTGTTATATTACAGAGCAGTCTAAACAGTCTAACTTTGTCTCATGGGAGTTGCATTTTTCAGGAATTAACAAGGTGGTTACACTATACCATATCATAGTATACTATTATTAGCTTTTCTGCCATGTTAGTGTTTAGCTTGCCAACCACAATATGAGGAAGATAAAATAATGTCATTTAATATCAAATGACAATATTACTTGCAATTAACACATTTACTCGGTTCTGCCTTTCTACTGTTTTCAGTATAATGCTTTAATACAAAAGATACTTGTTTAATTAAAATGATGAATGATAGTGCCATATCACAGATTATTCCCTTTGTGTTCAGCGCACGTTGACATTGGCACTTAAATGATCAAAAGTGAAAAAAATGTACAACCCATCTCAAGCACTTGCCCTGCGACTAGTCAATGCACTACCTATTTCACAATGATGTACAAATCACTTCTCTGTGCCACTCACAGACACAGAGAGCTGTGATAAGCACGTTAATGCGATCTGCTTTTTGTCCGTCCCCTGAAAATTAGCAATGAGGGTACAATGGCAGAACATCTTAACTTGACAGTGGAATTTGTGTTTAAGTGCCTAAGGAGCGACACACATGTATATTCATTTATTTTTTCTCTGGTTGAATAACACATGAAAATTCAGTGTCCCGCAAAGTCTGAAACCAAATCTTTCCCTGTACAATGTCTCAACCTGGCCAATACTGAATGCATCTGATTTTTAGTTCTCACAAATAATGATGTACTAGTAGAGCGTAGATTTTGGCCAATATCATTTTTAATAAACTAACTAAACAGAAGGAAAACCCCCTTATTAAATGTTTGTGTAAAAGTGTATCCCAGATATTTTTGAACAGTATAAATCTGGAAACTCCAAACATAGATTTGAGTGCAGTTCTGAAACAGAAAAAAAAAAAGACAACCAAAAGTTTTCATTGATTGTATTTGAAAACTTGGATATGACATCCAACAGGAGACACGGTTTTACAGTCACTGTAAATGGCTGTCAGCACACTTTCTGAATTGTTTGCTGTCTGGCTCATCTTCCTCGTCTCTTCCTCTCTTGACCTCTGAGCAGTTGGGGGTTCGGTGCCTTGCTCAAGGGAACCTTGGCAGGGCCCATCCGGTTGCTCTCCAGCTACCAGACCAGACTCCGTAATTTGGTGTGATCGGGACGTGAACCGGCAACAATTTGGTTCCCAGACCAAGTCCCTACAGACTGAGCAACTGCTGCCCAAATATATTCCCCGTACAGTGGTGGAAAGAAAAAGCAGAGTACAACTTTTCTAAACATGAGTTGTTAATTGCAAAATATTTTGACTAATTTCTAGCTCACAATATTGTAACTGCATAATATGACTGTATTTTATTATAGTATGTTTTAATAAGAAACAGTACATCCAGGGTTGTATGAAATAATCAAATGGAAGTATTATTTTACACTTTATTTAACATTGATTGTATCAGATGGCTGTTAAAGCAGGCAAAGGGACAGAGCCAGTAAGAAGACAGCACACATGAGGGGCTGAGGCTGTGATCCACCTGGATGATCCTGCCATAGGTTATACAAAGTTGAACTTCTGGTCGTAAAGACAGCAGATATAAGGTTGCTCACCCTTGAGTAGCTAATGAGAGACAGACAGAGTGGGAGAGGGATATAGACAAAGAATTAATATAATCTTTCTCAAATAGCGTGACAAATAGCCCGAGGCAGAAGGCTGCTCACACTGCCGATCCCATTGAGAGCTAACACCCCATTGTGCACCTCTATGCAATTTTTATGGAATGTCTTTATTTCCTGATTCAATTATAAAAACAAAACAATGCGAGTCCAAATAAACACATTTAAGCAATATTACGACAGCTAATGTAGTCATTTGATCAAATATGACATCAATATGAACATATACATGTTGCAGTGCTAAACATTTTCTTTCTTTAATGTATTTAAAGGGCTTTGTAATGTCTCCCCCTCCTTTTATTTCCCATGCTCATAAACAGTGTAGGCTGGAGTCACCTACTCCAGCTGTGTCTTATTGAAACCAATTCACACCTAACATGTAGTCTTTTGGATCAAAGGATTGCAGTTTTAGCTCAATTTTGGGGCCCAACAATTCCTAAGAGAAAGATTATATCCAGCTCTTAAGTTGCTTAATGTTTGGCTGTGTTTATCATCTTGAAATTAAATTGGTCCGTTGTGAGGTGCCAAGCCGGTTCTTTAGATGCAACTGAAATTTGGAAACCAGTGAGATGCGAGATGAAGTAGTACCACTACAGTTCTGCAGTGCTGTGCTGAGGAGCTGCAGCGTTGGTTTGTAACAAAATGCAACACCTTTCACATTCAGAAGATTGATTTGATTCATTGTAAATATGGTAATATTGATTTGTGCAGCTTTAAATAATATATTTTAACTTTAGCTAACTGCTCTTTTAAAGATCATTCAAATCTTGGATGGAGCTATTTGAGATTCAGAAACATTGATGTTCTCCCCTGGTTCTCCTTGACCTTGGTTTGGACACTAAATGTTTGTGAACTGCAACAAAGTATAGTGGATTTAATTTTGGGAGGAGAGTAAATATCACTTGAATATTATTATGTTTCAAATTGCGAATGAGCATAACAAACATAAACATAAATAACAGATGTTTGTACTACTCTTAGTTAATCATTGATTGTATGGGTGACCAGCTGTGACCTTGATATTTGTTGAAGTGGAGTCTGTCTCATGCAGTGTGAAGGAGATTGTTTGCTAATGTGCTAAATGTAAATCCAGTGCCACACTCTGTTCATTGCATGACAGCATTGAGACACAGCGCCAAGACCCTGTCTAACGCGCTCCAGGCGGTGTGATTGTGAGGCGTTCTTTGACCCCCTGGATCACCCCAGCCCCCTCCGCTGCTGTTGAGAGTTTTCCTGATTTACAAGTAAAGCACTGGAGACAGGGATAGAGACCATTGTAGTTGAAGTAGGGGTCGACTCGGGGGGGCACAGAGCCAGAGCAAGCGTGGTGGTTTAACCAGTGGAGAGGAGGGATGGTGGGGGATGGCAGGGAGTGACAGAGAGGTAGAGAGAGAAGGATCAGTGCAGTGGGAGAGGGAGAGGAGATGGCAGGGAGTCAGGGAGAGAAAGCGGGAGAGTTGTACTTGGAGAGGGGGAGTGGATGGCATGGAGTAAAGGCTGGTTTCCAGGCCAGACTTGAGCTGCAGGAAATTATTTATGAGTCTGTACGAGATGATACTTCTGCTGCCTGTGATTGAAAATATATGTGTGTGTGTGTGTGTGTGTGTGTGTGTGTGTGTGTGTGTGTGTGTGTGTGTGTGTGTGTGTGTGTGTGTGTGTGTGTGTGTGTGTGTGTGTGTGTTTGTGTGTGTGTGTGTGAGCAGTAGAAAGGATGTGTGAACAGTATTATAGTGATAGGAGCCAGGGTGCAGAAGGCAGAAATATCCCCCCCCCCCCACACACACACACACACACACACACACAGACACACACACACACACACACACACACACACACACACACACACACACACAGCCTATTAATGATGTATTACTATCTTCCACACAGGAGAGAATAACAGAGGGGGACAGTCATGGGTCCTACGCTTGTGTCTCTAATGTAAAAATGACCATCGGACGATGCACGCACGTTCACACGCATTCACGCCAGTGTACTTTGTATAACATAATGTACAGTTAGATTTTGGAACTCATTTGCACAGAAAAAGGAGAGTTTATATTCCTGACTTTCCTCTTTTTCCTTTTTTTATTAGCCTGTTCTTTTTCCCATGCCACGTTATTTTTCTGTTGGTTTGTCTAGACCTACCTGTGTCTCCTTGTCCTCATCTGTTTATTTCCTTGTCTCCTCAGTCTGCTGGTTTACCTGTTCTACATGTTTTTGTCTGTCTTTCTGTCTGTCCTCTTTCCCGTTGGCTTTTCTGCATCCCTACTTGTTGCTCTTTTCTGCTGTGTTGTTTGGTCTCTCCCTCTTCCTGTACGCCCCACTGCCTGTTTGTTAGCCTGTTAATCAGACAGGCTGTCTCTCTCTTTGAGTGTGGCTGTTAGGGGTGTTAGATGTTCTGTGTGAGGATGATAGATGGTGTCTGTGTCTTTGCCATAGGGGCTCATTCAAAACCAGGTGCACTGGCTTCTAAGGGACTTTAATTACAGAGGGAAACCACATCAGACATGTGAACACGCACACTCGTGCACACACAGGCATACACACAAATCCTGCGTCAAAGTCACGTGATGTGATCTCTTTCTACTTGAGACTCCGAGGCCAGGTGCAAACATGTTTGGATATAAAACTAATCCACTGATGTACACTTGAAGACAAGATTTTATTGTTCCATTTCCGCCTAGCCTTTTCATCTATCCCCGATTTTTTTCCAGCCAGGGTTTCAAAGTTTGTAAATGTTATGTCAGCCCTGAGCTACAGAAAAAGGGAGATTTTTACTCCAAACTAGTTGCCAGGAGGCCAGTTAGTCCTGTTGAAACCTGATGAAAAAGATGGAACTTGTGTAAACCGGGAACATGATGAAGATAAAGTAAAGGTTGCAATGCCAATTTTAAATCAAGAAAAACTACTGTTTAAAAAATCTGCATACATTATGGAAAGGATTGAAGTTTTAAAAAAAAATATTTTGGGAGTTCCCCCTTAGCTACTATATAAAGTCTATAATACAATGTATACCAAAATACATTCAGACCCTTAGGAAGAAAGGTGTTCCCATTGAAACCGATTAAAACCACAAGGTTTTATCCAAAGCCATTACAGCACAAATACATGCATTATTCAGGTTCGATAATGTATCGAAATCATTGTTGTTGCAAATTATGGACTTCTTTTGTTCTTTTTTTCATTAAATAAAACAAAAGTAGCATTATCTCAACAAACGGGCATTTAAGGGGAATGAATATTTGTTAGTGAAGTCTGTCAAATGATGGATGTCCTAACATGTTAATATCTGAATGTGAATATTAATAACCAACGGGCGGAAACAAGAAGGTACCTGAATTACCTGCAACATAATCTCCTAGCATGTTTAAATTTGGTCTGTTAGATTAAATACAGACTACATTGATGGTATGATTTAAATTGTGTTCATAAAATAACAGCTCACTCAGTATTTAGATTCCAATCTGGCAAAGAAAAAGAAATCTGCGATGACCTTGTAGCAAAGTTTTTAGGGATGCTGCAAAGAATCGACTTTAATTTCTTTAAAGTTGACTTTCTGGAGATGTGAAGTTTAAGTAGGACACTGAGTATAATACAATGAGTGTGTTTCTTGGATGAACTTGTTTCTCATACTGTGGGAAATTATAACAAGAATAACTTACTCTTTCCTCGGTCTCCTGCATGTCTCTCTCTGCATCATAATGATGGAGTTTCTTGCATGAGCTGGAGCTACTTGTTTCTCACCACATGTAAGGATATCTCTCTCACTGCATCTTTCTCCCTCTTCCTCCTTCCTCCAGTCTCCCCCTCTTTTTCTTTCTGTGTAGTTCCTGGCAGGGCTACAGTCTATTAAACACATAGACAGTGGGTGCTCCCCCGTGGGCTCATTAGTGAGCTGGCCCGCTTAGCCTGGGGAATCGTGGAACAGCCCATCCTGCTAGTTCCCGCAGGGGTGCCAGAGGATTCATTATGTTGTCATCCTACGTAGTCCCTTGGTGTTGAATACACAATGTTATGCGCTATATTGGATTAATAGGTAGGTTATTTTAGCCCTCAGTTATCATTATGGTTCCCACGTGGATGAATAGGCCGCTTTAAAATGAGTGTGGATCACAGCCTGGCCCTTGAAGCACTGTAAAAGATCAGAGCTTCATCTTTTCCTTCATAAGAGGATTATTTCTAAACGTTCACATTGTTTTAACCACAGGTAGGCACAATATTATTCCGTTATTTCATAGTGCAGATGTTGAAGCAGATGGAATTTGATAATTGTTTGTAAATGATAAACTCACAGGTTTAAATATTAGATCTTTGAGGGAGGGTAATAATACAAAACAATAGTTGTTTATTTAAGCATGTTTAGCTCAATCTATGAATGTTGAAAACATACTGAGCCAACAGATTGGACAACAGAAAAGTGGATCATATGAACATGTTTGCGATGACATGACTTCAGCCGGCATTGTTGATGAGAAACAAAATAAAAAGGTTGCATAGCCAATTTCCAAAGAGTGAGTTTGATTTAAAAAGAAAAAATCCATTGCATAATCTCAATGTGTGACAGTCGGTACAGTTATGTGTAGAATATGCAACAAGGAAATAGTGTTATAAAGTCATTATCAGTCAGCTGCACCGCTTTTCAGAATTACCATGAGAAATTGCCATGATGAAATTAGTGTTCAGCTGTTATTCTGAACCTTTGCCACAAAATGTGTTTTGTGAATAGACTATTGTATCTCATATCTAGGGAGAGTGGCGTCTAAGTGATGTAACACCGTGAAACACAATAATAACCTGACAGAGGCAATCACTTCTGTTCCACTTCCTGTCTTTCTCAACAATGACTTTTCTGGAAAAGCTAATTTCCTCAGCCACAGAGATTTCATTAGCCGGCCCCATTGTCTGAACACAAACAACTATTCCCTTCCCAGGCAAAGGTGTGTGGGCTACTACAGTATACACACACTTACACAAACACGCACGCATCCTCTCTTTCTCGTTTTTGTATCGAGGTGGTGTCGAGAGCTAATCTAATTGTCAGTTTGTGATTGCGTTGGTTCTTTGTTCATTTCTGCCTTTTGGTGTGTGACATTTTTCAATATTTGCTTCACTCTGTAACTTGTAACAATGAACCACAAAATGTTTTTGCTCACTGGCATTTTGTTATGTGCGACAAAATAAATCCATAACCCTGTATGGTATGCTCTGCTATTGGGATGCTTTGCACACTGTGTCACACAAGCTAATCTTTACAAATATTAGTCAAATAGAAGACATCGCCTCTTTACTCTTTATGTATTATTACTGGCCTTGTGGGTGAATGCCAGAGGCCTTTCAGCACATCCTGTGTACAACAGTTTGTTCTTTTGGTCTGCATTA